>NC_048219.1:152224676-152491164 GCF_002007445.2 Ailuropoda melanoleuca
CTTCCTCTCCCACTCCCCCTGCTTGTGTTCCCTCTCTCGCTGGCTGTCTCTATCTCTGTCAAATAAATAAATAAAATCTTTAAAAAAAAATAAATAANTGCTTTGATTTTGCTGATTATTATTATTATTATTTTTCCTTATTATTACTTTTTAAAAATGGGTTAGGGGAGGATTTTTCTTTAAAAACATTTTCTTAAAAAAATCCTCAGGATTCTGATTTCAATTTATAAAAGAGTATATGAAGGTTAACTTTACTTATGTTGATTTGAACTCTGTAAAGTTGTTAACATTCAATATCTTCACCCTAAAAGATAGCAATAGTATACGGTTTAATCTGACAGTTAATATATCATGTAAACAAATAAAATGTCTACAAAGTTGTTCGGTCTAGTGTTCTGATAATATATTTATCAACTAAACTCAAAATTACAGTTATTCACTCTAGGAATTCTATTAATTTATTGCTAAAACATTTGTGTGGGGGGCAAATCAGTCTTAGACCTTGTCTGCAGGAAGTTTACGATTGCATGGACTCCTGAGGCTGCTTCAGCAGAGATCACAAGCTTCACACCTTCCCCAACGTAGGTCTTCACAACCACAGCGTGGTCTGAACTGAATTGGCCTTTGGGAGCCCAGGATTGAAGCCATATTTGCCTAACAGAGTTCTTCCTTCCCAGTGTCAGGTAAGATGACAATTCAAGAGCAAAAAGAGATGATTTTCAAAAAAGTTAAGATATGTATTATTTATAGCTATGTCCTTTATCTTCTTTCTTTTTACAACTCTTCTAAAATGGCTTTTAAAATCCCAGATCAAGTCTTAATGTAAATTTTAAATAAGTAAATATTTGTTCTTATTATTTTAAATTATACTTAACTGCTAAACATTCAAGATGGGTATAAACATCTTTTGTCCTGAGGAAAGTTTGTGAGAACGGTCAGAACCTTATATGTTGCTTTTGACATATTTTAAATATTTTATAATTTATATCTTCAAAAACATAGAATCATCATTCTAGAACATCACAGAACAGAGAATAAAAATTCAGGGTGAAGATTTTTAATAATACTAAAATAAAGCAAATATATTAAAAATAAAATTTGGATGAATATATCTTAACATCTGAACATAAAAAGATAGAAATATTATACACTGATATTTATAATACCAAGAGGTATTAAAAACTATTATTAGTTAAGCAGATAAAAATTTTGCAGTGATATTACTACTAATACAAATACTGACTCCATTAATTACAAAACAAAAATCAGATTTTTTCTATAAAACATTCGTTTATCTGTATAAGAAAATATTTCATCACATAATTTCCCTTAAATGTTTAACTCTTTACTTAACAAAGATCTCCATAACATCTTACCGCCAATGAAATACATTTGGCAGACCAGTTCACGTAGGACTTGCAATCAGCATATGTAGTACATTTTGTAATTTTCATGGATTTGCTGATAAGATTTTCAGATTTGATATATGTAACTACATAAATTAAAAATTTATTTAGGACAATATACACTTTAAGCCAGATTAAATGATAAAAGACAAACTTTTCAAAACATTAGCATCATATAAAATAAGAAATTAAGACAGCATTAGGGAAAGAAAAAAAACCCTGCAGCAATTAACTATCTGTTTTAGAGAAATATTCCATCCATACACAAAAGATATAAACAACAATATTTGTTGATTTCTTTTACAGCAGCAAAACAAAAGAAGTAAAATCATTGTTCACTATGAAGGAAATAATATATAAAATCTAATTTTCTTGATATTATGAAATATTATACTGCCATTATAATGAATGGACAAATTCTATGTGTGCTGTTGTGAAAGAATCTTTAAGAATTAATGTCCTATGAAAAGAGCTTGTAGCAAAAAGTAGACATTTGTCCAACAGGTGTCTATCACATCTATATTGTTTTCCAGGTACTGATCTAGACTCCAGTGCTCCATTTATTTTGGAACAGAAACAAACAAAAAACCAAAATTCATGTCTTTAAATCTGTTTATGTTTTTATGTTTTACACTGACTGACAAGAACCTGGAAGGAAGCAAGGAGAAATTACTTTTGAGAAACAGAGAGAGTGTGATTGTAGTGAGAAAAACCAAATGAAATTGTGTACCTGTATTGTTTAATTTTTTAGCTTTCAATTTTCAAATTTTCAAAGTTCAGTTACCATGTTTTAGTAAATAATAGCAATATCCCAACAGCACAGGTCAATTTTAGTTATCTTGCTATGTTAAGTGTGAGTAGTAGCATAAAGTGTAAAGTTCACTGCTAGCTCTCCATCCAAGAATCACTATGTAAGTGACGAATGCATCTCACGCTCAGTGAGACCCGTCCCATCACTTCTTTGAAAGTCTCTCAGCAACCGGCCACTGGGCATTTATTATATTTGAATAGCAAAGCCTCTAGTTGTTCTGACTTTGTGTCTCACAGTGAGAAGCCCATGTGACATTTACAGAAGTGGATAATAGAAGGAGGCAATTGCCTAGCAAAAATGAAAATGCAACAAAGAAATGAAAAGTGATAATACTAAAAAAAAAAAAAAAAGGAAATTGGAATTGAATGGAAATGGAAATATCGAAGAAATGTGGAGATATTGATGCTGCCACCATGCTAAAGACTACAAATGCAGCCAGAAGATCTGAGTAAAGGAAAACTTAGAGACAAAATGAGGAAAATGGTTGTAATGAAAAAGATAAAGATGTTCCAGCACAAGTAACACCAGCAGAAACCTTCACATTAAAGGAACCCTTGGAAATATTTTACAATATTGAAAGAGTCAAATTTGGTCCTTGTCTTATTTTTGTATGACCTATGAGTCAAGATTTTTTTTTTATTTTTTTTTATTTTTTTTACATTTTTACAGAATTGCTACAAGAAGGAGGAGGAGGGGGAGGATGGGAAAGAGGAGAATGATTGTAGCCTGAAAATCCTAAAACATTTACTATCTGGACCTTTACAGAAAAAGCTTTCAGGGCCCTGCTCCAGAATACTGGACATCAATAGTACTGAAATAGGAGAAAGACGAGTTAATATGGTCTGAGAATCACATTGCAAAAGGATTTGGGTGGCAATGTAAATAATTCGCACACTTCTTAAGCAGCAAGGGACTGTTGAATTGGCCTATGAAGGGAAAGGTATGGAGGGGATACATGATGGGTCTGCTAAATTTGCAAGCTTAGCTGTCCACTTAGACCTCCTATATGTGTACTATACTGTCCTTACTTACAGCTCTTAATGTTCCATGTGGTGGTCAGAAACATTAATCAAAACTTGGGTTTCTCATATCTTTCTGCCTAAAGCTAGGTGTCTGTCTCAATTTTAAAATCCTTGATTTTATAAGGTGAGCATATTGCCAAGGTGATATATTATTTTAAAGGATATGAACACTATATTTGGCAGGGGCATTGCCAAAGGTTCAGACACATAAAATCTGGAATGGAGTATTTGTAACCTTCAAAGGCAACTAAGACAAAAATCTTAAGAGTATTACTGAATAAGCCACACAAAAATGCATTATGTTCATAATATTTTATAAGATTACTTTATCTTAAGAGCAACTAGATTATATAAATTTCAGGGGAAGCCCCGAAGCTTAGCTGTCAGAACTAATATTGTAGATTTCAGGATATAGCTTTTCAAAGTTCAACCACTCATTGTAAGAGAAAACACAAAATATTATTGGCACATTTTAACTCCTTAGCATTGGCATTTTAGCCTTAAGATAATTCTTGTGTTTTATATGGATAGCCTTCTCATGCAGATATATTTAACCTCTTTCTATACAATTTAAATAACTTAAAATTATGAAGTGTGTCTGTGTGGACAATAGAATAATTTAAATCCTGTTCTACGGGGTTCACTTTAAACACTGACCAACCACTGGTCTGCTTAACCTCTTAAGGATTACTCCCTGCTCATAAAACTAAATGTTCAGAGTTACATGTTTCTAAAGTGCCCACATTCTACTTTTCTGAAACAAACAAATAAAACTTTGATTTATTAATATTCCTTGCATAAGCCTTTGGATGATATGACTGGAATTGCAACCTAAAATTTTAAACTGGCACCAGATGAGGATGGAAAGGAAAGTTTTTGCAGGAGGCCAGACATCAGAGATGCAGAGGCCTAAGCCGCAATTATATCAGAAGTATAAGGTCGTAAACTATTGTGATAACTTTGAAGATGGAACAGAGGATGTGAACCATGGTAAAAACAACAGTAATCATTCTGCCAGACATAGTTTGGATACTAAATAAATAGAGCTTTTAACCTGCTAGTGGGGTGGATGCACACACACACACACAAACACACACACACACACACACACACAAGCATCCATACACACACCCACAGAAGAAATATTTCTAAATATCCAAATAATTGATATATTTTTGATAAGAATATGGCATTATGTAGATAATGCCACATTATGAAGTTATGTTTTATTTCTAACAGTATTATTTAACTGAATTAAAATTTTTTTTTGCTATTCTTTGAGCTGAATTTGTTAACCTTGGTAATCTTATGAAAACAGAAATTCCCTCTTTTTAATAATCTAATCTTATATCATTAGACTATAGTAATGTATTTTAGGATAAACATGACAGCATTTCTTATGCTTGAGATATCGCACCTCCCACCTGCTATTTTCAAAAGCTAGAAGTACTTCAATTGAGAAAACACCATTGTGAAATGGTCACTTTTCAAACTTATAAGAATAAAAAGGACTGGGAGCAAAATACTGTGGGTTCAAAAAGCAATTACCAGAGGAAAAACAGTGAAATCATTGTTAAGATATACAGAAAATAACTCATCTGGGTTTTTTTTTATCCAACAAAAATTGACAGGGACAGATATATTCTCAATAATGCATCCTGTCATTCAAGTTTCAGAGTGATCAAAGCTGAGAACTAGAAGTTTTTAGCTTGGTGGAAATTTTAAGATTCAATAGAGGCTCAGGTCTGATCCCTGACCTAAACTGGAGTTTCAGAGGTGTCCTGCCAAAGTCATGCAAAAGGGTGAGAGCAATCTGAAATAAGTGGAAAGCAGTTTCTGAAAGGTTAGGCAAAACAAAAGAAAACATGCAAGAGGCAGAAATGAAAGTCTGGGTCAGACTGTAAAGGGATGGGAAAAGACAGAAAAAGATATAAAAATATGAGAATCAGAAAGAAAGTTTTAGTTTGGGAGAAAATAGTATCCCATGATTAGAGCTAGCAATATCTCCAAAATAAAATGGAATACAAATAGTGAGAGAGACCCCTCTCCTGGGCTCATATATACTGCTATATATAAAAAGATACATGCCACATACAGTACGGCCTGTTATATACTGGGAGCCAGATGGCTATTTCAGTGATGGAATTAGTGTTACCCACCAAGGAATCGTTCATCTGAATTCTACGGGCCTCACTTCAGGCATCTCTTATATCCCATTTTAGCTCAGCAGCAAGTGACAAAGATCCCAACCAAACTATATAATCCAATAAAGGGTTCTTGAATCATGGAATGAAAATTTCATGTAATTAAAGTTAAAAAAATGAAGAGTGCAGCTGATGCAGATGCCCAGACAATGCGGCTACTTGCAGCTTGGCTCACGGACTCTCTCTCAGCAAAATGCTTACAAAAGCTACAGCTCTTACTTGCCCTCAAGTTCATAAATAATGGGGGAAAACACCTGACTCTGTTCCAGAAGTCCAAGATAAATCTCGTAATTCTTTACTGGTTCCAGTGGGAAATAGGTCCTGTGTGAAAGGGATGCACAGATGGGCTTAGGCTTGGGTCAGATGCTTTAACCTGGGCCAAGCTTCTCAACTGAAATGCAGAATTGGAGTTCAGCAGCCAAAGAGAGAAGGTCTCCAAATTAAACAGACAGGTCTTTTCCACATGAGATAGATTTCATGTTGGTAAGGCAGATATCAAAAGGCCAAGGCTATCGTTCAACTGTAATTTTACATATAAACTTTGCCATAAGATATCTCTAGTTATTAGACTTTACCTCAAGAGAAGTGCTATATGACTGTTTATGTCTAAAGCTAAACTCAAATACTACACCCCCCACTTTCTAATGATTTGAGTTTCAGCAAGTTATGAAATCGAGATTCCCGACTGTAAAATGTGCCTCTTTAATGGGGTTTTGTGATAAATAAATGAAAAAAAAAATATATGAAAGTGCTTCACACAGAAATTAGCTTATAGTTAGTATTTTTGTCAATAGAAGGCTATATATAGAAGGAATAATTTAAAGATAATGGCAAACATTGGTGAGAGATAAAAAAAGTATAAGTAGCTTGAAAAATCATATAAAATGAAAGTATCAGGTATGAAATTCTATTTCTAAATGTCCTCATCACAGGATAAAAATTTTAAAAACCACACTAAGCGGCATGTTCATGTAAAAACAAATTAGTAAGGAGACAACTTTCACAATAAAATCTTGGGTAAACAAAAGAGTAAATTGTTTTTTCTGTGTTTATGCTTAGTCCTACACTCTCATTCCGTTCAATAGATGCAAAGAAACCAGATTCTAGCCGTTTCATGATTAACTCGTCGTTTCTGTGTCTCCTTGGTTGTTTTGGGATTTACTGAATCAATTCAGAATTTAAACTTTATCTACTGAAGATTCATTTCCTTCACCCTCTATTTCCAGGAATGGCATCTATGTCCTGGGAAAGATTGTTTGCATGTGTCATGGGGCCATCCAAAGCTCAGCTGTAATTTCTTCAACTGTAGTGTGTAATCCCCATTGGTCCTCACTTAGGATCAATCCCCAACAGCTGAGATGCCAGTTCAGCTACTGCACCTTTGCAACACATCTTCAAACCTTGAGCCTTCCTGCCAGAAGTGCAAGGAACTTTTTGGTCCAACTACTATCAATTAAATCTTTAAAAACTTCCTTAGAGGGGCACCTGGGTGGCTCATTCGGTTAAGCGTCTGCCTTTGGCTCAGGTCATGATCCCAGGGTCCTGGGATCGAGCCCCATGTCGGGCTCCCTGCTCAGTGGGGAGTCTGCTTCCTCCTTTCTCTCTGCCTCTCCCCCCCATTCATGCTCTTTCACTCACTCTCTCACTCTCTCTCTCTCTCAAATAAATAAATAAAGTCTTCAAAACAAAACAAAACAAAAACTTCCTTGGAATACTGGAAACCTTGGCTGACCTCTCCACACAACCCAGTGGTATACAGGACTGCGTGTCTTCTCAGATTCCCCTCTTCCCATCACCCTGGTAGTACTGTGGCTCCATTGCTTTAGTGGCATGTTGGATGTTAGTTTCTCCACCAGGATTATAGTCTCCAGCAAGTAATTCTAGTGAGTGGTTGGATTCTGACCCATTTCAGGAATCTTCCCACTACATAATAGAGTATTCTGAAAAAAGTCTAATCAAAGCAGAAAACAGAGACAGAACTTATTCAGGTGCTTTTGGGATTTTATGCTTTCTAGACTTATCCACATCTTTCCCCTGTCAATCTTTTCCTAATTGTACTATTGTGTGATATAATGTGCTCATGTGAACTGTGATTAAGTTGAGATAAATTGTTACAACTTCTTCAGTCAAGAGCATTTGGACCACAAAACATATATTTAGCAATTTTGATTCTTTCTGGAATAACTTCAGTAAATAATTTTAAAGTTATCCTTCTGTCCTAAACCGCAGAAATAATAGAAAAATGTAAGAAAGCAATGTAATAACTTTGTAACCACAATTTAAAGCACAGATATTTATATATATATGTATATAGATAGATAGATATAGATACATATAGACATATATATAGATACATATATATATATACATAGATAGATATAGATATAGATACATATCTCAAGTGAGAGAGAGGTGTCACATTTTAAGACTAGATATTTATCACATGTAACAGATGTCCCAAATCTAACTAGCCTAATAGCAGTCAGAACATTATGAGAAAAGCTCCATCCTCCTGCTTATTGGAACTTGAAACCACTTTAAATTTCTTCTAAATCATGTGGTTGTTCACCAGGGATTTTCATCCCATAACACCTACCAATATTCTCTTTTCCTGCTCCAGTTCACTCACTTTGGTTACCTCTGGATGCATTAGAGCCTCAAACTTCAATGTTTGGTCTGTGGACTAGCAGCATCTATAACATGTAGAAACATTATTCAAATGCAGAATCGCAGTCCTACCTCAGACCTACTGAATCAGTATCTTCAATTTCAATAAGCTCTTCAGGCGATTCACATGCATGTTAAAGTTTGCAAAGAAAGGGATTACATAACAAAAGTGGAATCTATGCAGCCAAAAGCTCAATATAATGCCCCTGGGGCTACTGCTTGCCACTAGCACCACATGGGCTGGCTTTTGTCCAGGATCAGTGGACAGTATCAGAAGCTGCAGTATCAGTGTCAATAGTGCTGACGTTTGCTCCTGGGACATTGTCCTGCCACTCTTGGAGCAACCACAGCACCAACTCCTGTCATACTCTAGACACTCCTTACATCAATGGTGTGGATGCTGTATTGAAGTACCATTTGTGTGTTTTCTTGGTCTTGATCTCTTATGGCCCTAACCTAGAGGTGAAAGCCATGAATTCAAAATGGTGAGTCAGAGCACAATCTGAGTGACAGAAATTGTATTTTATTTAGAATTATTTCTCCTCTCAAATATTGGCCAATTGTCTCTAATCAAACTTAAATGTATTTTATTCTATGGATGATTTATTTCTGTAGAAACCTCCCTGGTGTAAAAAATTTAATCCTACTGATGTGCCTAGTCACACCTAAATCCTAAATTGAGACAATTTATTCAAACTCTAAGATATCTTAAATATCTAAACCTTTCGGAAATAAGGCTAAAGATATCAGGAGTTACCAAATTGGTTGTTTACTCTTTTTTTTTCCAAGATTTTATTTATTTATTCGACAGAGATAGAGACAGCCAGCGAGAGAGGGAACACAAGCAGGGGGAGTGGGAGAGGAAGAAGCAGGCTCATAGCAGAGGAGCCTAATGTGGGGCTCGATCCCAGAACGCTGGGATCACGCCCTGAGCCGAAGGCAGACACCCAACTGCTGTGCTACCCAGGTGCCCCAGTTGTTTACTCTTTATTTGTTTTAAGGAAAGAGGTTATTTTGACAGATTGATGGAGCATTTTAAGTTTCAGAATGATAGTGTAAAATTTTCTACAATTTGGGTTAATGGTCTTTAAGAAAGTAATCTGCCACTGTTATAAAAGGTAAATTTAAATAGAAATCTTAAAACTGTTATATTGGCAATTATATCAAAATAAAGTAATAGCTATTATATATCTCAGGGCAAAAAAAGAAGCTTATTACATACTTTGTCTTTCAGAAAGAGAAGTTGAATCAGAATACACATTTAAGTTTTGAAAAGAATGCTATGCCTTATAATGACAGATAATGTGCTCTATAGTGAAAGAAATTTTGAATAAGAAAAGAGGAAGTGATATAAATTATAAGAAATATTAGTCAGTTTTTCTAAGGTGGTTTTAGTGTCATTATAGGAAAATGCAAATGCATTTGGAGTGCAAAGGAGCTGTACATTGTTACTTTAGTGCTGGTCTTCTAAAGCCTTGGTTTATGCAGGGTTGTTTCTTTTCCATTTTTTCAACCTGTTTAGATCCCCTTTTTGTTGACACACTGCTATAACAGTAATTAATGGTAGTTATTAAAATGTGCCCAAATTCTATACCAGCATATCTGGTATAGTAATATGATTTTAAGGGATTTTTAATAATTGAAGAGACATCAACTTTCTCAGGCTCTTGGGATAGTCTGGCTAAATTTCAAATGAAAAATTGCTTTCTATCTATATTCCCTAGTATTTTCATTTGTTTAACAGGTTCTTTAAAACAAAATAAAAACAAACGAAATAAAAATAAAACACAAACTGCAAACTTGTCATATAATAGAAATGCAGAGAATACTTTCTTATGATACTATTTTTGGCTCCACAATGGATATGTAAGCCTGTGCTGAATGTGTGTCTCTTAATGAAAGGTGGTTAAGGAGGTTACTTTGATGGTCTTCAAAACATTTTCTGGGGCGCCTGAGGGGCTCAGTTGGTTGAGTGACTGACTCTTGATTTCAGCTCAGGTCATGATCTCAGGGTGGTCCTACAACCGGCTCCCAGCTTAGTGTGGAGTCTGCTTGTCCCTCTCCCTCTTATAAATAAATAAAATCTTTTTAAAAAAATTTCTTACTTCATACAAATAGGAAAATTGAAGTTATAAGGGTAAATTTATGAACTGTACTTGTATATTCTTCCACTAAGACTTGAGGGGAAAAAATAATCAGAGTGAATTAGGTACTATATAAAATCATCACTTCTCTATATAAAAAACCTTGTCACTTAGATCTTGGAAGCATACCCCCTGCCACCAACATCATTCTTCCACCTCCCACCCTGCACAGCTCATGTTGTATATTTTAGAATTAACTCTATGAACAGAAAGAAGCAAAGGTTACTTTTACTGAAAAAACACTGAGGTATAGTTTCTTTCTGATACTTAGTCACACGTTTCTTTTTATTTTTTCAAAGCAGGCACTTCAGTTAAAAAGTAGGATCACAGAAATTTAGCCAAATGTAAGGTTTTTAATAGGAGGTAAAAAAAAAAAAAAGGCATTCCATTCCATGACTATGTCAAGATGCTATAGAATTCAAACACACTCTTCCCCTGTGTTCACTCCTAATAAGAAATGATCTTCAAATATTAAGGACAGTGAAATACATTCTATATATAACCATAAATGTGAAAAGGAATTAAATAAACCTAGCTTCATTTATGAATGTTTCCATGATTTGGTAATTGATGAAACATTAGCAAATTATAAAGGGTTATTTAGGAAACTTCAAGGCACGGTTAGGAAATATTTCCCTATTAGGAAATATTGGCTCTAATGGTTTTCACATCATGTGGCAAAAGTGGAAAGTGGATCTGTTTTTACTTTTTGACAGTACAGCCCCTTTTCCATTGTATTTGGGGAATTATTTAAGAGATATTTCACCAAGCTGTGAGAAGTAAGCTGTATTATCTCCCTGTTGAAAAGATGAGGGATAGCGAAATCGGAAGGTTAAATGATTTGCTCACCATCTCATGCTAAGTTATTGGCAAAGGAAATATAGGAGAATAGCCTCTGGACTTTAAATCTGTTGCTTAGCTACTGATCCACAATAGCTCCCAACTGACGGACTACAGAGTACTAGAGAATTTGAAGATTCAAAAAAGATTATGCCTCCACTGAAATGAAAAGTGGAAAATCCTATCATCAGATTGTCCTATAAACAAACCATTTGGTCATTTTCATCAAATAGGTTTTTGTATTTGTATATTCAGTTTACTTTTTAATTTTAATATTCTTATAAATTCCTAGTTGATACCATGTTGTAAATATCAATTAGAAAGTACTACTTTAGCTCACCGCAAATGATCTCTTTAAAATATATGTAGGTAGAGGAAATTTCTTAAAAGTAATCTCCATTGTTTAATCTCAGTTGTAATGAGAAAAGGCATTGCAACCGTCAGACAATATATGTTGCTATACACCCTACTCCCACAATAAAGGAAAATTGAAGTAAAATTAATACTTTTTTTCATATTTCAAATAGTATATTGACTTAAAACATACAAGTCATGTAAAATTTGATTTTGCTCAGAACAGTTTGGCCAGAAAAATGTCCTAATTTCAGTATCCTCCTGTCAAAAAACAAAAAAAAATTAATAGATTCGTTAATATATATATTTTTTAATTTCACTGTCCGCATATGCCGGGAATGGCCAGCAATCTCTGTACTGACGGATAAAAGATTACTCCAAACTTCGCTGTGGAAGAGAGGAGAAGGTAAGGCGGAAACATTCAAGTATTCAGAGACGAAGACCTTTTGCTCTTCTTTGCTCCTCCCTTTATTGGTCCGTCAGGATAATCACACATCCTTATCACTGTTTCTCACACACGTGTTGTGTGACAAGGAGTCTTACTGGAACTAGGAGGATGTGTTTACGGGAAAGATACGATATGCTAATTTGCGTGTTCTACGAGTCCTGCTAAACATAGCCTGGGGACAATGCATACATCTCTTAAATCACAGGGCGGCTGTTTGGGTGAAGAAAGCAAGAAAGCTCTGGGGAAGGCAACTCCCCTGGGCATTCCTTTCGCAGAGTGGTCACGCAGGTCTTGGAGTTCCAAAGGCCTACGTCCTTCTCCAAAACCTTCCTTCACCCCAGGAGCCTCCGTGTTACATTTGGCAAGCCAGGTACTATGGCTCACTTCATGCTCTACATTAACCCCAGCATACATATTAAAAGAAAATAAATATCTCTGCCCCTTGTACTGACAAGTAAGAGTTGCCCACAGAAAGAAGAGCACTGATCTCTTCCTTTTCCATGTGTACATCTTGCTTATTCGGATGATATTTTGATCTCCACTATGACCCCTTTGACCTCCTGTTCAGTTTTCCCTGTTCAGTTTTCCCATGGGGAAATGCACAAACCTCTTGGGTGATGGTTTGGACAAGAAAAGCAGGCTACTTAGGCTTTGAGGCTGAGTAACACAGGGCACTAGACTCTTCTGAGCCCTGGTTTCTTTTAGTCAGACGGCGGCCGGCAGACCATGGAAGATAGCATGAGTATATACAACACTAATATTTATTCCTTTTTTTTTTTTAAAGATTTTATTTATTTGACACAGAGATAGC
Organism: Ailuropoda melanoleuca; assembly: GCF_002007445.2. Lineage (NCBI taxonomy): Eukaryota > Metazoa > Chordata > Mammalia > Carnivora > Ursidae > Ailuropoda > Ailuropoda melanoleuca. The sequence continues at coordinate 152,237,384 of NC_048219.1, forward strand.
CAGTGAGAGAGACAGCCAGTGAGAGAGAGACAAGTAGGGGGAGTGAGAGAGGAAGAAGCAGGCTCCCAGCAAAAGATTTTATTTGTTTGACACAGAGATAGCTAGTGAGAGAGACAGCCAGTGAGAGAGAGACAAGCAGGGGGAGTGGGAGAGGAAGAAGCAGGCTCCCAGCAGAGGAGCCTGATGTGGGGCTCAATCCCAGAACACCAGGATCACATCCTGAGCCGCTTAATAACTGAGCCACCCAGGGGCCCCAACTAACATTTATTCCTGACACTGAATTGATTATAATCAGTGGCTGAGGAAATGGTTGCTCAGCAGACTTCTGCAGCTTTCAGACTCCAAGTAATATTTTTATACCTAAATCAAATGATCTCACCCATGATCTAAATCTTACGCTATAGTAAAGAAACACCTGCCAGTTTCCTTCCCATACTGCTAGGATCAAAATTGTCCATACCTTTACTTCATTTGCAAATATGTTTCTCAGTGTAATGTCAATTGTGTGATATGAAAAGCCACATTTGTCTCCTTAAAAAGAACCTCCACTTTGGCCAAACTCTTCTCAAGATTCTCTCATCTCACAGTGGTGTGTACAAATACGTAAGTATTCTCTAATTTCTCCTTTTTTATTATCTCACTTTCTTATTTATGTTTTTTATTTATGTCATATATATATATATATGTCACATATATATGTGACATTCATTTTTTTCTGGCATAAATATTGCACTGTCAATGTACCCCACAAGAACAAACAAACCAACTAGAAATAAGGGCCTAGTATTATACTCATAACACAAAGCAATCCTAAGGAGAAAGATCTATGGTAAGCACTTTTTTTATAGCTGACAAACAATGTTACATTAGTTTCAGGTGTAAAGATCTAGTGATTTGACAAGTGTATGTATTATGCTGTGTTCACCACAAGCAGAGCTACCATCTGTCCTATTACATTACTACTGCAACATCATTGACTTTACTCCTTATGCTCTGTTTTTTTATTACTGTAACTTACTTATTCCATAACTGGAGATTTAACATATCTCCCTCTTCTCTTTACCCATTTGGCCCAACCCCCCCCACCACCAATTTCCTCTCTGGCAACCATCAGTTTGTTCTCTGTATTTATAGTTCCAATTCTGCTTTTTGTTTGTTTTTTCATTTTTTAGATTCCATTTATGAGTGTAATCATGTGGTATTTGTCTTTCTCAGTTTGACTTATTTCACTTAGTATAATACCATCTAGATCCATCCATGGTGTCTCAAGTGGTAGGATCTCATACTTTTTTATGGCTACACAGTATTTCCTTATCCATCCATCTATTGATGGACACGTGGGTTGTCCATAATTTGGCTATCGTAAATAATGCTGCAATAAACACAAGGATGCGTATCTTTTTGAGTTAGTGTTTTCATTTCCCCTGGGTAAATACCCAGTAATGGAATAACTAGATCACATGGTATTTCTATTTTTATTTTTTTGAGGAACCTCTATATTCTTCACAGTGGTTACACAAGTTTGCATTCCCACCAACACTGTATGAGGGTTCTTTTTCCTCCACATTCTTGCCAACATTTATTTCTTGATTTTAGCTATTCTAACAGGTGTGAGGTGATATTGTAGTCTTAATTTTCACCTCCCTGATGGTTAGTGATGTTGAACGTCTGTATGTCTTAAATATATCCGTATGTCTTCTTTGGAAAAAATGTCTATTCAGGTTCTATGCCTATTTTTTAATCAAATTGTGTGTTTTCTTGGTGTTGACTTTTGTAAGTTCTTTATATATTGTGGATATTAACTGCTATCCAATACGTCATTTGCAAGTATCTTCTCCCATTCAGTATGTTGTCTTTTTGTTTTCTTAATGGTTTCCTTTGCTGTGCAAAAGCTTTTTATTCTGATGTAGACCCAACAGGTTTTTTTGTTTTTGTTTTCCTTGCCTTAGGAGTCCTATATAGAAAAATGTTCTTATGGCTAATGTCAGAGAAATTACTGCCTCTCTTCTAGGATTTTTATCATTTCAGGTTTTATGTTTAGGTTTTTAATCCATTTTGTGTTTATTTTTGTGTATAGTGTTAGAAAGTAGTCCAGTTTCATTTTTTACATGTAGCTGTCCAAGTTTCCCAGCACCATTTATTGAAAAGACTGTCTTTTCTGCATTGTATATTCCTGTTTTCTTTGTCATAGATTAATTGACCGTACAAATGTGGGTTTATTTCTGGGATCTCCTCTTGATCTACATGTCCATTATTGTGCCAGAACCATACTGCTCCAATTACTATAGCTTTGTAGTAAATCTTGAAATCTGGAATTGTGATACTTGCAGCTTTGTTCTTCTTTTTCAAGACTGCTCTAGCTACTCAGGATCTCTTGTGGTTCCATACAAATTTTAGTATTATTTGTTCTAGTTTTGTGAAAAATGCTGTTGGTATTTTGATAGGGATTGCATTGAATTTGTAGACTGCTTTGGATAATATGGACATTTTAACAATATTATTTTTTCTAGTACATGAACATGAAATAACTTCTCATTTGTGTCACCTTCAATTTCTTTCATCAGTGTTTTATAGTTTTCAGAGCACAGGTCTTTCACCTCTTTGGTTATTTCTAGGTATTTTATTCTTTTTGGTGTAATTGTAAATGGTGTTCGTTTTTAAATATCTCTTTCTGTAACTTCGTTGTTAGTGTATAGAAACAATACTGATTTCTGAGTATTAATTTTGTATTCTGCCACTTTACTGAATTTGTTTATTATTTCTAGTAGCTTTTTGGTGGTGTCTTTAGGATTTTCTATGTACAGCATCACTTTGTCTGCAAATAGTTACAGTTTAACTTCTTTACCTACATGAATGCCTCTTATTTATTTTTCTTGTCTGATTCCTGTGGTGAGGACTTCCAGTACTATGTTGAATAAAAGTGGCAAGAGTGAATATCCTTGTCTTATTCCTGACCGTAGAGGGAAAGCTCATAGGTTTTCACCATTGAGGATGATGTTTGCTATGGGTTTTTCATAAATGGTCTGTACTCTGTTAAGTCATGTTTCCTCTGACTCCATTTTGCTGAGAGTTTTTATCATGAAAGGATGTTGAATCTTGTCAAATGCTTTTTCTGCTTCTACTGAGATGACTGTATGATTTTCAACCTTTGTTTTGTTGATACAGTGTATGATGTTGTTTGATTTGCAAATATTGAACCATCCTTGCATCCTTGGAATAAATGCCACCTGATTGTGATGAATGATCTTTTTAATGTGTTACTACATGTGGTTTGTTAACATTTTGTTGAGGATTTTTGCATCTGTGTTCATCAGAGATATTGGCCTGTAGTTTTTTGTTTTTGGTTTTTGGTTTTTTTGGTTTTTTGGTTTTTTTTTGTTTGTTTGTTTTTTTGTTTTTTGTTTTTTGGTGTCTTTGTCTGGTTTTGGTATCAGGGTAATGCTGACCTCATAGAATGAATTTGGAAGCTTTCCTTCCTGTTCTATTTTTTTGGAATAGTTTAAAGAGAATAGGTATTAACTCTTCTTTAAATGTCAGATAGAATCACTTGGCAATCTGTCTTATCCTGAACTTTTATTTTTGCTAGTTTTTTATTATCAATTTAATTTTTGTTACTTGCAATCAATCTGTTCAGATTTTCTCCTCCTTTCTGGTTCAGTTTTGGGAGATTATATGTTTCTAGGAATTTATTCATTCGTTCTAGGTTATCCAGTTTGTTGCCATATAACTTTTCACAGTATTCTCTTATAATCCTTTGTATTTCTGTGGTGTTGGTCATTGCTTCTCCTCACTCATTCCTGACTTTATTTATTTGGGCCCTTTCTCTTTTTTTTTCCTGATGAGTCTGGCTAACGGATTGTCAATTTTTTTTATCTTTTCAAAGAATCAGCTCTTGGTTTTATTGATTTTTTCCCTACTTTTTAAAAATCTTAACATTATTTATTTCTGCTGTAATCTTTATTATTTCCTTTCCCCTAATCACCTTGGGCTTTGTTGTTCTTTTTCTAGTTCCTTTAGGCATAAGGTTAGATTGTTTTTTTGACTTCTTCTTGTTTCCTGACATAGGCCTATCTTGCTACATACTTCCTTCTTAAAACTGCTTTCACTGTGTCCCAGAGATTTTAGAACACTGTGTTTCATTTTCATTTGTCTCCATGTATTTTTTTAATTTCGTTTTTGATTGCTTCATTAACTAATTGGTTGTTCAGTTTCAGGCTGTTCTGTCTCCATGTGTTTGTGTTTTTTCCAGTTTTCTCCTTGTGATTTATTTCTGGTTTCCTATCATTGCTGTATGATTTAATCTTAAATTTATTGAGGATTGTTTTATAGTCTAATATGTGATCTATTCTGGAGAATGTTGCATGTGTACTTGAAAAGAATGTCTACTCCGATGTTTTTGGATGGAATGCTCATATATATCTGTTATGTCCATCTGGTCCCATGTGTCATTCAAAGACATTGTTTCCTTATTGATTTTCTATCTGAATGATCTATCCATTGATGTAAGTGGAGTCTTGAAGGCCCTATTATTATTATACTGCCATGAATTTCTCTCCCTATGTTCATTAATATTTGCTTTATGTATTTAGGTGTTCCAGTGTTGGATGTACAGATTTACAATTTTTATTATTTATAATTATTATTTAAAGTTGTTGGATTGATCCCTTTATCAGTATGTAATGCCTTTCTTTGTCTCTTGTTAGAGTCTTTGTTTTAAAGTCTATTTTATCTGAGATAAGTATTGCTATCTTACCTTTTTTTTTTTTCACTTCCTTAAGCACGGTGAATGTTTTCCCACCCCTTCACTTTCAGTCTGCATGCATCTTTAGGTCTGAAGTGACTCTCTGGTAGGCAGCATATAGATGGGTCTTGGGTTTTGTTGTTGTTTTGGATTTTTAATTAATCAATTAATTTATTTTATCCATTCCACCACTCTATGTCTTTTGATTGGAGCATTTGATTACATTCAAAATAATTATTAATAGACACTTATTGTCATTTTTAATTTTTTTTCTGGCTGTTTTGTGCTTCTTTGTTCCTTTCTTCTTCTCTTGCTATCATTCTCAGTGATCAGTAAGTATCTATAGTGTTTTGTTTGGATTTCTTTCTCTTTATTTATTTTTTCTGTTTCTAGCATAGGTTTTGGGTTTGTGGTTACCACAATATATAACATCCTAAGTAAACAGCAGTCTGTATTCATTGAATGGTAATGTAAATTCAAACACGAAAAGGAAGAAGAAGAAGAAGAAGAAGAAGAAGAAAAGAAAAAAAAACTTCTTCTTTTTCCCCTCCTCTTCTCATTTTATTGCCTTATCCACATTTCATGTATAGGCTATCATATTTTACATCTTTTTATTCATATTTTGCTTATGTCTAATTGTAGTCATTTCTTTTCCACTTAAAGAAGTCCCTTTAACATTTCTTGTAAGGCTGATTTAGTAGTGATAAAATCCTTTATCTTTTGTTTGTCTTGGAAACCTTTATTTCTCCTCCAAATCTGAATGGTAACTTTTCTGGGTAGAGTATATGGTTGTAGGTTTTTTCCTTTCAGCACTTTAACTATATCATGCCATTCTCTTCTGGATTACAAAGTTTCTGCTGAAAAAACAGCTGACAGCCTTATAGTTCTTCCTTTGTAGTAACCTTTTGTTTCTCTCTTACTGCTTTTAAGATTGTCTCTTTATCTAAACTTTGACATTTTAATTATTATGTGTCACAGTGTGGACCTCATTGGGTTCATCTTATTTGGAACTCTCTGTGCTTCTTGGATCTGGATGTCTAAGTGTTCTACACCTTTCTCTCTCTTCTTCTTCTGGAACTCCTATAATACAAATGTTTGTTTGCTTGATATGTCTGAGAGATCTTTTAATCTAGCCTCATTTAAAAAATTTTTCTCTTTATGCTGTTCCCCTTGTGTGTTTTCCATTACCTGGTCTTCCAGGTCATTGCTACATTCTTCTGCATCCTCTAATCTGTTGATTCCCTCTAGTGTGTTTTTTTAAAAAATATTTTTTATTATAATATGTTAGTCACCATACAGTACATCCCTGGTTTTTGATGTAAAGTTCGAAGATTCATTAGTTGCGTATAACACCCAGTGTACCATGCAATACGTGCCCTCCCCACCACAACCTCTAGTGTTTTTTTTTTATTTTAGTTATTGTTTTATTCAACTCTGACTTGTTTTTCTTAATAATTTTTATCTCTTTATTGAAGGTCCCACTGAGTTCTTCCATTCTTTTCTGCAGCTGGTGAGTATCTTTATGATCATTACTTTAAATTCTTTATCACGCATATTGCTTATCTCTGTTTCATTTAGTTCCTTTTCTGAGGTTTTTTTCCTTGCCTTTTCTTTTGGAGTAAATTCCTCTGTCTCCCTATTTTGCTTGACTTTCTGCATTTATTTCTATGGATTGGGTTCAATGGCTACTTCTCCTAAAATTAAAGGAGTGGCCTTGTGTATGGTGTCCCCTATGTAGACTTGTGCTTGGTGACTTGCTGGTTGGAGCTGTGGCTATATATGTTAGTTACTTTTTTAAACCATGACATGTCTCCATCTCTCTTGCTGTTCTCTTGTATTTTTCTCTATCTTTGGTTAATCAGTAGTTATTCAGTCAGCCCACAGTTGTTCTTCAGGAGGAATTATCTATTAACAGGTATAATTTGGTGTATTCCAATGAGGAGGTAAGCCTTCCTACATCATCATGTTGACCCAGAACCTATGATAAGCATCTTGTACTTTGAGGACAGGAATTTAAGATTAAAGGTAGTATTGATTGCTGCCATTTCTATAATTTCTTATTTGACTACAACAAATTGTACTCTTTTTCCTTTTTTAGTTAAATGTGAATTGTTTCATTCGCTGAAAACATAGAGATGGGTTACTTAGAATTATAACTTAAGGTAGCTGGAGAAGCCATTTTATAATAATGTAGATAAACATATCCATCTTTAAGTAACAGAAACTTAATGTTTTACTAAACTAATACACCTTTGAACTTTTTAATTTTCCTATAGTTGAGAGACAATGTTATATAACTTTTAGGTGTACAACATAGGAATTCAACAACTTTATATGTTATGCTATTTTAAGAATGCACTAAACAAAAATAAGATTTGGTGAAATACTGACACTACATTTTTGATGTTTAGCAAAATAGCACATGGCAAATTAACACACTATTATATTTAAGAATATGCTCAAATATGCTCAAAGTTCTAACAATACAGGATGACACAATTACATAATTAGATTTGTTTACATAATCTCTGTGCACATTTACAATTTTTATTTTTAACTTTCTTATAATTGTATGAAAGCAGATTTCTTCATTTCATGTTTTAAAAATTTTTTTTATTAAAGTAGAATTGACATATGATGTTATATTAGTTTCAAGTATGAAACTTAGTGATTTGAAAATTATGTATATTCCTCAATGCTCACCATGGTAAGTGAAGTAACCATCAATATGATTTTTATACACTTATTAAAGAAGCACAAATACTTGAAATACATGGGATAGTCAAGGCAGTTTGCCAAAATTATGACAGCACATGTTGGCAGCTAAAAACTCATTACAACATGTCATTAGCTTGATGTTTTGTCAATGAAAAGGTAAAACAGACAAAAGGAAAATAAAATATGTATGTATTACTTTTTAATGAAATAATTATATTCATTTGCATTAGCAATGGCAGAAAAATTATCTTTATGTTCTTCTATATCCTGCATTGTTTATAAAAACTAGAGCTGATAGGTACTTGTATAACATGGAGACATTGTTCTGTTTTGTTTGGTTAGTTTTAGTTCTGAGGAATTGACAGTTGCCAATCTCTCTCCATTAATCATTTTTCTTCCATGTAACCTAGTTGTCTGTTCCAGAGCTTAGTCACTCTGTAATACACTATAGATCCTAAGAATGAAATGGTCTAAACACAAAGAGAAACAGTTTTTTTTCTGATAGAAGTAGGATTCTTGGTGTGAGGAATTAGATTCTAGAGAAATGAAAACAGTATAATTTATGAGCCATCCTATATGTACAACTTATTAAAACCTGCATTTTAAAAAGCCCATAAAATATTAATAACAATTATATTTTACATTAAAATCATTTGTTCATAGACAATTTCTAAAAGTAGCATTAAAAAGAAAAGCTGAAACAATACTGATTGGGTTTAAATATCTTTTTTTGTTTGTTTTTTAGCGAGAAAGCATGCATTCACACATGATAGGAGTGGGGGAAGGGCAGAGGGAGAGGGAGAGAGAGAATCTTAAGTAGGCTCCATGCCCAGCATGGAGCCAATTGCAGGGCTTGATTTCATGACCCTGAGATCATGACCTGAGCCTAAATCAAGAGTTGGAGGCTTAACTAACTAACTGGGTTTAAATATCTTAATATATAAAATCAACAGTCATTTTATTTCTCTTTTCAAAAACTACCAATTTATGAACGGAGAAGGAAGATGGTAGTGGAGTAGGAGGACCCTAGTCCCTCCTCCTCCCATGAACACAACTAGATAACTATCAAATCATCTTAATACCCCAGAAATCAACCTGAAGACTGATAGAACAAACTTCACAACTAAAGAGAGAGAAGAGGCCTCACTGAAGAAGATAGAAGTGTGAAGATATGATTTAGGGGGAAAAATGGATCAAGGCTGCTGCTGAGTGGAGGAAGCAATGGTCATGGAGAAGGGCGAGAGAAAGGAGCACACAGGGGAACACGCAAAGAGAACATTTCCCCAAAACCACTGGCTTGGAAAAGGAGAGAGGTCAAATTTTGTGAGTTCTTACAACCAGTGGGGCTTAAAGCCTGGAGTTTTAAAGGCCAATGGGCTTAGGCCAAGATAGATCACTGAGGGAACTGTGCTCCTCCTGGAGAGAAGGCAGGCAAACAACCTGGAACCAGATAGCATGGAAACAGCAATCTGAAGAGTGCCTGGGGCACACAAAAGGCAGATAATTCACTCTTCTCAGAGTCCCTGAGAAGCAGAGTTCACAGAAACAACTCGCTGGGAACAAAGGAGCTGGCTGTCACCATTACTCTCCCCTGCCCCTCAGCATCAACACAGAGCCACCTGTGGGAAGCAGTGCAGCCCTGACACTTGCTGCCAAACTTGCTTATACCAAGCCCCACACCCCTGTGCTCTGGTGGGACTGCCCTTCTCAGTCAAGCTTGCCTCAGTCCCAGCATAATGGGCCCCTTCCTCAGAAAACCAGCACAAATCCCTGTCCACACCCCATCTCCTTACCAGAGAGTGCTACAGGCCCTCAGTTCCAGGAAAGTGGTACCAGGTCTCAGCACACAAGCAGACCAAAGCATACGTAGTTAAAACTCACCACATCAGACCAAGGAGCAAACACTGCTCACAGGAGGCAAGGAGAGCCTCTGCAGATGATTGGCCTGAAGGACTGAGCAGCCAGAACACAACAGCAAAGCACATACAGTGCACACAGAAGATGATCCCTAAAGCGCCAGGCCATGGGCACTACATGACTTTTTCTTCAGAAAGCCATTCAGGAGTCGGAGATATGACTAGCTTTTCTAACACAGAAAAGAAGGCAGAGACTTAGACAAAATGTCAAGACAGAGCAATTTATCCCAAATGAAAGAACAAGGTAAGGCCACAGGCAGAGAGATCTAAGTGAAACAGATGTAAGTAACATGCCTGATGAAGAATTTAAAGAAATAATTATAAGGATACTCACTGGGCTTGAGAAAAGAGTAGAAGATATCAGTGAGAACCTTACCACACAGACAAGAGTTAAAAAAGAATCAATCAGAGATGAAGGATGCAAAAATGATATTGGAAACACTCGTGATGCAATGAACAGCAGGCTGGAAGAAGCAAAGGAATGAATTAGTGACATAGAAGACAAAATAATAGAAAATAATGAAGCTTAAGAATTATGTAACACAAGAATAGGCTTAGGGAACTCAGTGACTTCATCAGATGCAATAATATTCGTATCATAAGAGTTCCAGAAGAAGAAGAGAGAGAAAAGGGGGGAGAAAATTTATTTGAAGAAATAATAGCTGAAAATTTCCCTAATCTAGGAAAAGAAACAGACATCCAGATCCAGGAGGCACAGACATACAGATCCAGGAGCCATCAACATCAACAAAAGCAGGCCAAAAACAGACACAGTGCAGTTAAATCTGAAAAATCTAGTGATAAAGAAATGATCTTAAAAGCAGCAAGACAAAAGAAGTCCTTAAGTTAGAAAGGAAGACCCATAAAAGCTAGCTGGAGATTTGTCAACACAAACTTGGCAAGTCAAAAAAGAGTGTCATGATATGTTCAAATTACTAAATAGGAAAAATCTGTACCCAAGAATACTCTATCCAGGAAGGCTATCATTCAGAAAAGAGGGAGAGATAAGGAGTTTCCCAGACAAACAAAACCTAAAGGAGTTTGTGACCACTAAACCAGCCCTGCAAGAAATATTAAAGGGGATTCTTTGAGTGGAAGGGAAAGAACAAAAGTGACAAAGACAAGAAAGGAGCTCATTCTTTGAAAAGATAAACAAAATTGATAAACCTCTAGCCAGACTTATCAAAAGGAAAAGAGAAAGGACCCAAATAAATAAAATCACAAATGAGAGAGGGCAAATAACAGCTAATACCACATAAATACAATCATAAAATAATATTATGAAAAACTACATGCCAACAAGTTGCGCAACCTAGAAGAAATGGATAAATTCCTAGAAACATAACCTACCAAAATTGAAACAGAAAGAAATAGAAAACAGACCAATAACTAGCAAAGAAATTAAATCAGTAAAAAACAAAAACAAAAACAAAACTTTCAACAAACGGAAGTCCAGGACCAGATGGCTTCACAGGCAAATGCTACAAGAAGAGTTAATATCTATTCTCAAACTATTACAAAAGTAGAAAAGGAAAGAAAACTTCCAAATTCATTCTATGAGGTCAGTGTTAATTATTCTGATACCAAAACTGGATAAAGACACCACAAAAAAGAGCTTCAGTCCAAAATCCCTGATGAACATAGATGTAAAAATTCTCAAAAATTACTAGCAAATTGAATCCAACAATACATCAAAAAATCATTCACCACAATCAAGTGTGATTTATTCCTGGGTTGCAAATGTGGTTCAGTACTCACAAATCAATAACAAAGAATAAGAATCACATGATCATTTTAACAGATGCATTAGAAGCATTTGATGAAGTACATCCATTCATGATAAAAACCCTCAACAAAGAAGGTTTAGAAGGAATATAACTCAATATAATAAAGGCCATCTATGAAAAGCCCACAACTAATATCATCCTCAATGTGGAAAAACTGAGCTTTTCCTCTAAGGTCCAGGAACAAAATAGGGATTTCCACTCTCACCGCTTTTATTCAACAGAGTACTGGAAGTCCTTGCCACAGCAATCAGACAACAAAAAGAAATAAAAGACATCCAAATCAGCAAGAAAGAAGTAATAGATTTTCTACTTGCAGATGACATGATACTATACATAGAAAACACAAAAGACTCCAAAAAACTGCTAGAACTGATAAACAGAATCAGTAAAGTCACAGGATACGAAATCAACATCAGAAATCTGTTGCAGCAGAATGAGAAATTAAAGAATCAATCCCATTTACAATTGCAGCAGAAAGAGAAATTAAGGAATCAATCCCATTTACAGTTGCACCGAAAACAAGAAGATACCTAGAAATAAACTTAACCAAAAGGATGAAAGACCTGTACTCTGAAAATTATAAAACACTGATGAAAGAAATTGAAGATGCCAAAAAAAAAAAAAGGAAAGACATTCCATGCTCATGGATTGGATGAACAAATATTGTTAAAATGTCTATACTAGGGGTGCCTGGGTGGCTCAGTCGTTAAACATCTGCCTTCCGCTCAGGTCATGATTCCAGGGTCCTGGGATCGAGCCCTGCATCGGGCTCCCTGCTTGGCAGGAAGCCTGCTTCTCCCACTTCCCCTGCATATGTTCCCTCTCTGTGTGTCTCTCTTTGTCAAATAAATAAATAAAAATCTTTAAAAAAATTTCTATACTACCCAAAGCAATTACACATTTAAGGCAATCCTTATCAAAATACCAACAGCATTTTTCACAGAGGTAGAACAAACAATCCTAAAATTTGTATGGAACCACAAAGGACCTTGAATAGCCTAAGCAATCTTGAAAAAGAAAAACAAAGCTGGAGGCATCACAATTCCAGACTTCAAGTTATATTACAAAGCTGTAGTAATCAAAACAGTAGGGTACTGGCACAAAAATAGACATGCAGACCAATAGAACAGGCTAGAAAACCCAGAAATGAACCCACAACTATATGGTCAATTAATCTTCAACAAAGCATGAAAGAATATCCAATGGGAAAAGAATATTCTTTTCAACAAATAGTGTTGAGAAAATTGGACAGCAACATGCCATATATATATATATGTGTATATATATATATGTGTGTGTGTGTGTGTATATATATGTATTATATATATATATTTGACTATTACTCAGCCATAAAAATGAATGAAATCTTGCCATTTACAATGACATGGATGGAGCTAGACAGCATATGCTAAGCGAAATGATTCAGTCAGAGAAAGACAAATACCATGATTTCACTCATACATGGAATTTAAGAAACAAAACAAATGAACAAATGGAAAAAGAGAGAGAGAAAAGCAAATGAAGAAACAGACTCTTAACTATAGAGAACAAACTGATGGTTACCAGAAGTGAGGAGGGTGGGTGGGAGGCTGGGTTAAATAGGCGATGGGCATTAAGGAGTGCACTTTTTGTGATGAGCACCAGGTGACATATGGAAGTGTTGAATCACTATATTGTTCACCTGATACTAATATTACACTGCATGTTAACCAATTGAAATTTAAATAAAAACTTTAAAAACTACCAATTTATTTCAGAGGATATACTGATTATACTAGAATGTGAACATTTTTGGCAAAGAATGTTCAGTGTTTTAATTATGCTTTCCAAAGACAATGCTATGACTACCTCAATCACGTACCTCCCTGGTATGGAACAACTGTTATTAATTGAAAAAGTCACAGCAATCTGAGCTCACATGAGAATATATACTAGAATGGATATCTTGATTGAAAGAGTATTGAAATAATTCTGTACAGGTTGGTAGATAACTGGGAATCTGAGTGAACTGAATACCTCTCCCTAGACTTCTCTCTCCAAAATCTTACATTTAATCCAGCAATGAATAGGGATAATGACTGGCACAAAATAGGGCTCCCAGAACCAGGGCTTCTAAACAAGGCCAGCATCATTCTGACTTTTGCTTGACTATTCAATAAATATTGTCACTATGTAGTAAAGCATTTTAATCACTCAAATTGCTACCAAAAACTTGGAGAAGTATGGAGTACAACAGTGAGTTAAGAATTTTGGAGAGGGGTGAAAGACCATATGGTAAGCATCATTGGAAGCTTTTCATTTGCAGTACATGGAGTATCATTTACCCTTCACCCAGCTTTCTAAAAGTCATATCTTATATAAAGTTAGTGTAGTATCACACCAGGAACATGTCATTGTAAGTGGTATTGTGTTTTTAATTTCAATTTCATGTTCATGGCTAGTATATAGAATATGATTAACTTTGTTCATTTTTGTTCTTGTAGCCCGTGACTTTGAGAATTCACTCTTCAGTTCTACATTTTTTTTTTTTTCAGATTCCTTGGGATTTTCTGTATAGGTAACCTGTAAACTGGGCAGTTTTATTTCTTCCTTTCTAATTTATATGTCTTTTATTTCTTTTACTTGCTTTATGCTGGCTAAGAATTCCAGTACCATGTTGAATGAAAGTGGTGAGTGAGCATCCTTGCTTTGTTTCCCATCTTTGGGGAGAATAATCCAGTACAATAATTATTGTACTTCATTAGGAAGTACAATAAGGGGAATAAGTTAGTTGTAATATGAATAAGGATAAGTGAAATGCAGGTTTTGTATGAATGCTATTTATCAAATTGAAGGAGTGTTTCTCTATTCTTAGTTTGTAAGGAGCTTAATCATTAATGTTGAGTTTTGTAAAATATTTCTTCTGCATCAGCTGATAGGACCTCATGCTTTTTCTTTTTTTTATTCTATTGATATCATGGATTGTAATTCTGGTCTTAGTGTATGCTTATATTAATATATCGCTGAATTTAATTTTTTAGTATTTGGTTAGAGTTTTTACATAGAATTTCATGAAAGATATCACTTTGTGCTTTTATTTTTTCTGTGATGTCTTTATGTGTTTCTGCTATCAGGATAATTATGGCCCTCATAAAATGAGTTAGGGAGTGTCTCTCATCTTTTATTTTCTAGAACAGATTAGTAGAATTGGTGCTAATTTTTCTCTCCCTTATTTGTACAATTCTCCAATGAAATCATATGGGTCTGTTTTTCCAGTAAAACCATCTGGCCTTTCAGAAGCTTTCTAATTGTGGGTTAAATTTCTTTTTTGTATTGAGTTGGTAGCTTGTGATTTCTTGAAGCATTGGTCCATTTCATCTAAGTTACTGAATTTATGTGAGTAGGGCTGTTTATAACTTTTTAGTGATTAGATAATCTGTAAATATCCTTCATTTTATTCCTGATATTGGTGAAGTTGTGTCTGTCATTTTACCTTAGTCTGTCTTTCTTGATGTTTGTCAATTTTATTATCTTTTTAAGGAACGATTTTTTGTTTCAATAAATACCCACAGTTTCTCATGAGGCATATTTAAAAAAAAAAAGTGTCTTTAGTTTTGTGATGTTGAGTCGGTACTATCAACTGCTAAAGGCTTCAATTTTCTTCCTTTATATTGCTTTTTTATTGAATGGCTAATTTCCAATGGCCTAACTTAATCTAGCTATATGTTATCAGGTTGTGCAGAAGTTCAAAATACTGACACTTAATAGGATATTTTCAATTCAGGGGTTACAGTTGTCAATCCTGGCTTTTACTTTATGGTTAATTCACGGTTTTTTAAATAAAAAGTTAACTATTACAGAAGGGGGAAATCCCTAAAATAACATTTTCAATGGAAAATCTATTTTAGTTTTAACTAGTCAACCAGCTCAGTCATTGATAATACTTATTATAACTTATAGGCAAATATTTATCACCTATATAAATCTGATTAATGTGATAAGACTGTTGGAGATACAGGAACTTGAGAAAAATAGATTCACATTAGTTTGCAGGCTGACTAGAGAAATATAACTGGCACTAATTCATTAAAAATAGTATTTGAGTGTCTACTCTATGCCAAGCTCTTCGCTATTCATATGATACTATTAGAGAATGATTTATTTGAGTTAAAAGGCTAGTTGTTCCAAAATGTACTATTAGTTTATAACAATTGTATGAGAGCAAGAACAATGGACCATGGAAACTATAGTTTCTTAGAGGAAGATTATTGGATTATTAGAAAAGGGCAGACCAGTAAGAAGGATGTGTGTGTGTGTGTGTGCGTGCGCCCATGTGCGTCTGAGAGAAAGAGAGAGAGTATACACAAAGAATGAGCTTATGCAACTGTGGAGGATGGCTAAGCAAATATGAAATCCATAGGGCAGGTAGTCAAGAAGAGAAGATTATGAGCAAACTGTACCCAATGGGCACAAGCTAAATAGTCTCTGAACACATAAAAGGCTATCATGTTCAATAGGGTTCACCTGATTAGGTCAGGCCCACATAGGATAAATTCCTAATTAGGGAGTTTAAACATTTGCAGAATCCTTCCACAGCAGCACCTAAATTATTGTTTGGATAATTGGGACCCTAGTGGAGCCTAGACACATTAACATTCCACAAAGCTGTCACAGTATTATAGCCTTCTCCTGTCGGTTTAGGAATTTGAGGACTATACAACAAAAATATAATTATTCTGAAGTAAAATGGGCATCTCAGAAAATGTATTAGTCATTTTAAAGTTTCACTGGTAGGGGCAATTAACCAGTTGGTTAAGTGTCTGCCTTCAGCTCAGGTCATGATCCCAGGGTCCTGGGATCAAGCCCCCCCTGGGGCTCCCTGCTCAGCTCCCTCTCCCTCTGCCTGCTGCTCCCCCTGCTTGTGCACTTGTGCGCTCTCTCTCTCTCTGTCAAATAAATAAATAAAATCTTTAAATAAATAAACTAAGTTTCACTGGTAATATTAAAAGTTAGTATTTATTAAATACTTAATATATGTTAGGTAATTTCCAGAGTATTTTACAGATATCAATTATTTAATACGAAAACAACTTTATGAGGTAACATGATTAACGTCTCCATTTGAAGAAATCAAGATTCAGAAAGGTTAAGTAAATTGCCTATTTTTAAGTAGCATAGCCATGTTTCATAATGAGTATCCTCTATAATGACACATAGAATGGGTAGACATGAAGAGAGAAAAAGATCTAGTCAAATAGCTTTGAGGAGGTGACATAAACAGAATTAGAGACATGAATGTGAAAAAATTACATTTGGATAATTATAATAGGAAAATGAGAGAAATGTATCAAACTCAATTCAAAATAGAGAAATTGGGAAGTTATGTATACTGTGTTAGTATCAATATAAGCAAGAGATTTTCTAAAGAAGACTGTTAGGGAATGATGAGTGTTTACAGTTAGTTGAGATGAATCTTTCTAAAAAATAGATTATATAAAGATAACAAGGAGTTTTAGTAATTGTTTACAATTTAAGAACGGAGGAATAACACAGAAAGACAAGTAAATGAGAGAAATAAGGTAGGGACTTAGTAAGATAAAATACATAGTATAATGAAGGAGAGATAATAAGTCATGTTAAATAAATTTGAGAGTTTGAGTAGGATTTTATTTTAATTTAGCTAGGAAAAAATCAGTTGTGATATTTAAGAGGAGAAACCCAATAGTGTAGGTTATAACGCTAGCCACAAAAAACAAACAAGGGGTGGGAGATAAGAATATTAGATGAGTTAATTATTCATGTGAGGATTATTGCTCTAAGAACAGAGAAATGACTGAGTTATAAGCAGAGGACTGCTGGGTCAATTGAATGTTCTGTCTGAAGTGTAATTTAAAGACAGAAGAAGAAGGAGTCAATAAAGAGTATGTGTGATACAAAGAGGTATAAGAATAAGCAACATGTAATACTAAATAGTTCATGGGATATGTCTCTAACATAGCCTTTTTTTTTTTTTTTTTAGGTGGGCTCCAAGCCCATCATGGGGCTTTAACTCATGACCCCAAGATTAAGAGTTGCATCCTCTACCAACTGAGCCTGTCGGGCACTCTTTGGATTATATCTCTAAACACTAGTCTGATATCAGACTCATAGCAAGGTCTTAAGTATCAATTAATTCAGATATCATCAGATTTAATCTGGCATATTGAAATTTCACAATAAACTGAGAACCAAGAATGTCTATGAAAATGATTTTGTGATACAACAGAGGAATTTAAAGAAAGAATTTAAGGAAAATCATTTGAAGAAAGGCCCAGGGAAATTTTTTTAAATTGCCAGTGTTAAAATTGCTCAAAGTTGGAGAAAGGATACAATCTATTTTATGGATGCAGATACAAAGGAAATGAATTTTCTAAATCTGACTCCTTTCTCTTCCAAATGCTGTCATTAGAGTTTGCATACCAATACTGAAATGGAGGGTTTATGCTGTTAAAAATCATATTGAATGACTTTCTTTTCTTAATCAATTGCTAACTTTCAGCTTTGACTACATTGCCATGCCTTTTTATTTTCTTCCTGCCTCTTGCAGTTCAGGTCCAATTCCCCTTTAACAACACAAGGATTGCAAAATAAATAATACATATTTTATACACACTTAAGTTTTCAGATATTTAAATGTGTAAAACTCCAATTTGCACTAAGATTTGTTCACATGGAAATAGGTTAGTTCACGATGGAAAAGCCTTAAAAAAATACATTTTCCAGAGACAGACATATTATTTTCAGGACAGGACCTTACTATCTTCTCTAGCCTTGTATTCAGTGACATTTCTTTTGATTTAGTAACACGTTATTTGCTAGACAGCTATATCTTTTAATTCAAATTATCTTAACATAGAATCTATCTACATCAACAGACATCACTGAATGTGAACCTGAATCAAAGAAAAAGATGGAGAAAATAATATCTAAAAGAAAATAAGAAACATGGAGTTGTAATATGATGAGACCACATGAAGTTATGGGACTTCATCTGATAATGAAAAATGGAAAAAAATTAATGATGCAAGTAGTTTATTGGTAAGCAACCTCTTCTATAAATTTTAATATTGTCACTTGTTTTTGCAAAATGATGAAGTCATTGAAGATACTGTATTTAAGAAACAAATCCACTTATTAATTTCCACCAAAAATGTAAACTAGAATACTTACATTACTTAAATAGTAGGATGCTAATTAATCCTTCTTCCTTTAATGTGCGTTACTCACTGAAATGTTAATATAATGATCTAGTTTTCAGATCTTTCCTCCTGAAACTTAACTATAAATCATTTCACAGGCTGTGCATGTCAATAATTTTTTAAGAAAAAAAAATCAGTAAATGTATGAATGCATTTAGAATATTCAACGCCATTCATGTGCATTGTAGCAAACAACCCTATGAGCTAGATGAATGTTTGAATTCTAAGCCAAAATGTTTAGGTAGCAGAGATCTGGTGATACCTTATATAATCAAATCACATAGAATTCCATCTATACCTGCAAGCCTGCACCTGCCAACTGCTTTTATCTTATTGGAACTGAGGTCTACTGACATGACAGAAATTGTCCTTTAGGCTTTCCTTTTTATGTTATCAGTAATCATTTGTAGTTAGCTTCCTGTTCTTCCACGTTTTTTCTGTCCCTCTACAAAGTTATGTTAATTATTCCTATGCTATCAAAGGTAAAGATGCATGTCTGAAATGCATCTGAATACTGTCTGAAAATAAATCTTGCTTTCCTATATTCATTATCACCAGAGTCTAATTGAATAAAAAGAATAGAATACAACCAGTGCCTGTCTCAGTGTAACTGGCTACTGGTAACTAAATCTTAGAGTAAAACTTTTGAGGCATCAATCATGTACCAATGTTATAAAAAGGGCTAACAGCCATTCAATCCAATCCTAACTGGGTATTACTGTGGAGTTAATCTCACTTATTCCCTGATAATGTTCTCTCCTCTGGTTGCAGTTTATTTTTAATTCCTCATTAACCTCTCCTTATACTCCAGTGTACTGTAGAAAAATCATGTTTCCCAGGCTACATTATATAATTTGATCTGAAACAAACCCATACCTGTCACACTAGGAAATAAATGACACTCCCAAACTGCAAACAACCAACACAAATTTAAAAAGTCTGCTCTATTATAAATATACTTTCTCTCTCACCCTTACAAGAGTAATACTACAGCAAACCCCATTTTTCCTGCCTCACTTTTATATTGTCGTCACATACATGTTGGTATATGCACAGTCTTATACTAATATACTCCTTATAAAATTTGATTTTGTCTCTGATACTATGAAAAACTGAGATCATATGGGAAATATACTTTTTGTGAGAATTAATGCACTACTTCATAATTATGGAAACTCTCTCATTATATCACTGTATTCACTTAGAAAATACAAATAAACCCACAGTGTCTTTATAATAAAATCCTTTGAATAAAATCCCTTGTCATTTATTTATGTTAAGTCTTCACTTACTGGTTAGCTTATAAATTGCATAATACTATTATATTTTAATTTTTATTAGTTATTATTTGTTGATTACAGGGGAAACCAAAGAAGCACAGAAATAAGGGTGATAATAAAATTTAAAGCAGTTAGTTTTGCTATTATAAGAAGAGTTGAAATTAATTTTTTAGCGTGAAGATTGGAATTTTCTAAGTGGATACAATTTAAATGTCCAATAATAGGAAATTTTAACAGAAAATACTTATATTTAGAGAATATGACACTAGAAATTAGCCTACTGACACTAAATCTTTTTTTTTTATGATTTTTTTTATTATATTATGTTAGTCACCATACAGTACATCCCCGGATTCCGATGTAAAGTTCGATTGTCCATTAGTTGCGTATAACCCAGTGCACCATGCAATACGTGCCCTCCTTACCACCCATCACCAGTCTATCCCATTCCCCCACCCCCCTCCCCTCTGAAGTCCTCGGTTTGCTTCTCATAGTCCATAGTTTCTCATGTTTCATTCCCTCTTCTGATTACCCCCCCTTTCTTTATCCCTTTCTTCCCCTACCGATCATCCTAGTTCTTATGTTCCATAGATGAGAGAAATCATATGGTAATTTGTCTTTTTCTGCTTGACTTATTTCACATAGCATTATCTCCTCCAGTGCTGTCCATGTTGCGGCAAATGTTGAGAATTCGTTCTTTCTGATGGCTGAGTAATATTCCATTACTGACACTAAATCTTATTGAAATTAAAACTATAGATATGTTACAGAAAAAAAAATATATGTACATGTATGTTTATTTTTTAAACAGTAATTTACCAACGTTTTCTTTTAAGGGATAATCTCCTTTCTATCCTTTAAATATTTACTAAATTTCTAACATGAGTATCAATTAGTAGTATAAAAGTATAACACAATATTAAATTGAATTGACTAAAATATTTCTGTTAGCCTATTATAATGTATTTCATTTTTGGCTTTTATTATTAACAATTTAGTATTTTGTCACAATTGATGTAACATTTATGACAATGTGTCTATTATGCAGATTTATAATATAAACTTATTTTAATAGGCATAGCCATTTCTCAGGACCCCCAAAGGCATGTCCTGTTTCACTACAGCAGAAACAGAGACTAAGCAAGCTTTGGGCTGGGATGGAGACACTTGTAGAAGGGAATGAGGCCAAAAACAGTTGCAGGTCTTGGAAGGAAGCACAATCTGACTGTGACAATGTATTATCCAAAAAAAGTGCTCATAGGCAATATTTATATTAGAATACAAAGACACAATGCTGCAGAGTGGGAAAAAGGTATTGAAAATGATACTAATAGAAAGCAATAGAGGGGCACCTGGGTGGCACAATGGTTAAGCATCTGCCTTTGGCTCAGGGCGTGATCCCAGCGTTCTGGGATCGAGCCCCACATCAGGCTCCTCCGCTGTGAGCCTGCTTCTTCCTCTCCTGCTCCCCCTGCTTCTATTCCCTCTCTCGCTGGCTGTCTGTCTCTATCTCTGTCAAATAAATAAATAAAATCTTTAAAAAAAAAATTTGTTAGAAAGCAATAGAGAGGGCTGATAGGTATAAGAAGAAAAAGTCATGTAGGAAATTTTAATGTATGGAAATATTATCAGCAAGTTTTAGCATTTTGGAAGCCTGTTTGGAAATAAAGGAGTCTTGCAAATAAAATTTGAAACAAAGAACCAGACTCCACTTTTTGAGTGGAATATTTTATAAGAGTGAAACAGTTATCAGAAGGCTAACTAGAGTGATGCTCAGATGCAAAGACAGGATGGATGTTAGAAAAATTATCTGAAGTATGTTACAGAAGCAGGTGAAGTAAAGCCAGACCAGAAGTAACTCTGACAAAGTAAATAAAATATAATTATTATATAGAAAAACAAAAAAGTAAAAGAGTAACATTTGTTAAATCAATTAATTATTTTGGGAAATACAGATTAAAATTTATGCCTATATATTATTCTGTTACAGCAATAAAAAATTAAAATATGAGGCTTCATTTCTAAAATTTGAAAAAATTTTAACACAAATAGAAACTAAACTTGATCACAAAGAAAAGTGAACTCAAAGTAACACAGTGCTATTATTGTTAAACTCATTGTTTAATTAACTGTTTAATAGCAGGAATATGTAGTGCCGTAGAGGTTGGAGAAACAAATTTAGCCCAAATTATTGCTTGGATTATTCCAAACTGTTATGAATTTTTTTAAATGAACATGTATAGCTGAGTAAATGTGTGTTTACTGTATAATTGGGAATATTCTAAATAAACTTCCATGCAAAGTACAATGTTTACTAAAGAATAAGTAATAATATTGTGCTAATTTGGGCCGCCTGGGTGGCTCACCTGGTTAAGTGGCTGACTCTTGATTTCCGCTCAGACCATGATATCATGATCTCAGGGTCGTAGATCAAGTCTGATGTTGGGCTCCACGCTCAGCGAGGAGTCTGCTTCAGATTCTCTCCTATCTTCTTCTGCTCCTACCCCCCCCACTCTCTCTCTCTCTCAAATAAATAAATAAATCTTAAAAAAATATAATATTGTCCTAATTTGATAGTTGTGTGTAAAGCCTGTCCTCACTTTGCATAGTAGTCTAGACAGAAAAATAACTGTACAAATTGAAACTGTGCAAAGTGATTTTAAATTGGAAAATTTAGAATTATTCCATGACCTTTAAAATTTTGTGTTGAAACATTAAAAACTCATTCACTGTTGGTTATAAATGTATAGGGCAGTGAAAAATAGTAAAACTCTTATTTAACTATAATTTAGAACGTTGAAATTAAAATATATTTCTTAGTAAAAATATGTGCCTTCTTGTTATATAATTTATGATATAAAGCAAGTGTCTTTCCTATAGATTAAAGAATTAACATCCTTCATTCTAATTTTTAATCAGCTTTCAATATTTTAATTTTTGTGCTTTCAATATTTTCAATATCTCAAAGGGTCCTCTAATGTAAAGGTTTTTGCTAGAGTTACTTCCTCCGGAAATCTTTTTCATTGCAATCAGTTTCTTCATTATGTCTTAAAATTTGGCTTCATTGAGATATTCTGGCTGCATATCAAGGGTCTCTAGCATGATTACAGTATCAACCTTCCCTGGCAGTTATTTCTTCAAATATGCATTTGAATTTAATTCAGATTTCACCTTTTTTCAACATTACATTTTTTCCTTTCTTGCTGCACTTTCATCCTTACTGGCTAGTTGCTTCACTTTATTATCTGATTTTGTAAATGCCACAAGCTTATCTGTGTGAGAGGAGACAGCACAACAACAGGCTTTGCTGTCTGTGCCTGACCTGAGTAACAGGTGCAGTCACAAGTCACTGACAGACTTTGAAAAAAGTGATATGATTGGCCACTGATCATGATGTGCCTTTGTTACTTAAATAATTTGTGGACTAAAAAGTTAAGAGTGAAGTTTATACTTTTCTACTCACACTTAACATAGTGTGATAACTAAAATTTGAGCTGTGTTGTTGAGACAGTATTATGTTTTTAAGATGTGGTAACTGAAATTCGTATATATTAGAAACATACATACTCAATACTGCCTGTATTAAAAATCAGTAATTGCAGCAGTTGTTTAGAACTTAGGCCAACAATTATCTTTCAAGGAGAAATATTTTATTATGGATTTTTTTATATGTGCCAAAGCATAAACTATATTTGGATTTTTATTATTTTTAAATTATTTACAGAAAATGTATTCCTTTATTGGCTGCATCAGAGACGGATAGCTTTCACTGTTCCACTGTTGGTAAGCCACTTAGACAAGGAAGATCATTATGATAATGAGTTCATTGGACATTAGAGTACTCACTTCTAACATTGCCACAGAAAAAAAAAAGGCTGGATGGTGAGATTAAACGGTAAGGTTGTAAGAAAGCCCATTAGAGAGTCTCTTGGACCAACTATGGAAAGAAGCCCTAAAGAATTTCTGGAATTGTGGGAAAAGCTGGGCAGAAGCAATGGATGTCTCATTGTTAACCTTGTCTTTTTCATCTGTTGGACCAACTATGGAAAGAAGCCCTAAAGAATTTCTGGAAGTGGGAAAAGCTGGGCGGAAGCAATGGATGTCTCATTGTTAACCTTGTCTTTTTCAAACAGCTAAATATCTCACAGATGACTCTGGGTGAAATTATCAGTCCTTTGTGGGTTTTTTTACATTTATGAAATAGCAACCTCAACTAAAGTAATTTTCTCCACATAGTATATTTCTGTTATTATTAGGATCTATTCAGAATTTTGTACTTTCTCCACCTAGAGTGAATTCTGTTGTTAAAACCTTATTTAACACAAAGTTTATTTAATTTTTTAAGGACCTTAAGTATATAAGTGGTATGCTTATTATTGGATTGATATTGCCCCAATGCCATATTGTGGCATATATTCTATATAAAGATATATATTTTCTCTCTCTCTCTCTCTCTCTCTCTCTCTCTCTCTCTCTCTCTCTCTCTATATATATATATATATATATATCAAGTTTTTCCTATTCACTGGAGGGGAAGAAAGCCCAATTTAAAATCTGCAGTGTTCAAATGATCTTCCCTATCTCTCCCTAGAAAATTCTTTATACATTGACTCTCTTTCTGTCCCGATTCATTTACCCTCTCCTTGAACACAGACTGATATCTCTTCATACTACTCAGTTCTGAAACATGGTTCATTCTTTTACCCTATTCATGCCCTTATGTTAAGTTGAATCTTAAGCACTGAACAAATCTAAATATTCACTTTCTCTGTCCCATAATTAAACTGCTGAATGTTTTGAATAAAATCATCCAGATGGTTATAGTGACACTACAAGAAATTCACTGTTAGAAATTTCATCTGGTGACTGAACAATGCCCAGAAATCTTTTACTATTGTCCCACGTAAGCATTTTACAATTTTCATAATAATCATTTAAAAATATTTTCCCTTTCTGAAAACTTCTTCAAAGTCCCAATACCCCCCAATGGTTTTCAGCAAATGACCTTGCCTTTTAATTCACAAAGAAAATATGTCATCAGATGTTCACTAACATAACTTCCTGACATCAAATCTGAAAAAAATGATATCTGCACTGTGTGTGTATGTTTTATACACAGTTTTTTCTTTCCATGTGCTATAGGGGAAATCCTATCACAATCTAAGTGCTGATTCTATAGCTGCATACTCCATATCAGCCTCTATTACTTTTCCAAGGAAATTTCATTATCACTTATCCTCCTTCTCTTTTATGTCTTCAACTCCTCCCTCTCATGTTAGCTTTTAAATAGGGTCAAGTTTATTTCATATTTCAAGACATTTTGTTCTAATCATCTTCTCCATTACTTACTGCTTTTTTTTCCTCCTCACAGTCTAATGTCGTATATGAGTTGTTTATACACATTTGTTATGTTACCCCACCTTCCCATGAATCCTCAAACTATTGTAATCTGGGATTTGCCTGGATCAGCTAATCAATACGATGACAAAGGACAGACATATTACCCAATCTCCTAAGGTCTTGTGTACACCAATAACACATTTGAAACTGTCGGCAACTATCTCTTCAAAGCATGCAATTGTCTTAAAATCTTCTATCATCACAAGTATCAAAGCCATCTCCTCAGAAATAAAAAAAAATAATTAACAAATACACACACACACACAGATTCAAAAACTGAGCAAACTAAGTAAAATAAATTCAAAGAAAATCACATTTAGCTACATTTTAGTCAAATTCCTGATTATGAAAACAAACAAAAAAAATTCTTAAATGTGTTCACAGTAAAAAAAAAAAGACATATTTCTTTAAAATTCTTGGAAATATTAAAACTGAGAGCTCTTTTTTTAATCTTTTCAAAAATGATGATGAAAGCCAGAAGTCAACAAATGACAAACTTTAACATGATGAAAGAAAGAAACCAACAAAACCAGCTTTCAATCTAGAATTTATATACAGGAAAAGCATCTGTCAAAAACCAAGAGAAAATAAATAAATTTTCAATGAAAATTTATCACCAAGGAGTATTGCACTAAAAGAAACCCTAAAGGAAATTGTTGAAGCAGAGGAAAAATAGTCTTATTTCAAAACATATAAATTAATGAGGGAATAAAAAAAATATCTGGAAGGGAAAATGCATGTGAAATTAAATGAATATTGACTGTAAGAATAATTAATTTTATTATCTTTTAGTGTTTAAGACAGATAAAATGAAATTGCATGCTAACAATACTGAAAAGAAGGAAGTTATTAATACTAATGATTTGTTAGACTGCATTAAGACAAGGGCTCAGATTACAAACATTGAAATAATAGTTAAAATCACGTATGATTAATAGCTATTACAAAAAAAGGGAAAAAATTAATACTCCCCAAAAAGGGAAAAGAGAAACAATACTGGTGGGTCATATAAAACTCAAATAATTAGATGGTCAATTTAAAGTCATATATATTAGTAATCATATTATATATTAATGAATAAAATACTCCAAAAGATTATAACATTTTGATCCTGCTTAAAAAACAAACATAACTATTATTAGAAATGAAGAGAATATTTCACAATGTTAATATATAATCTAACAGCAATGTATTATTCTTCTAAATCGTAAATCCAAACAATCCAGCTGTAAAACCTATAAAGATTATAAAAGACAAAATTATAACTATTCAAATCCATAATAATACATTTTTCTTTCAGCCATTGAAAAACATAATCATTTTGTTCTTACTTGCATTGTTTCTGAGATAAAAGCTACTTTAATTCTTATCCTTCATGTTCTGCAGGTCATGTATCATCTTCCTCTGGTTGAAGATTTTCATTTTGTCTTTGGTTTCAGCAATTTGAATATAACATGTATGGGTGTGTGTATGTGTGTGTGCTTGTGTACAGACTGCTTTGGTATGCATTCTGATTGATGTTTTCAGACGTATTTGGATCTATGGAAAATCATTTGACTTATTATTATTCTTTCTTCTTCACTAACATAAATATTTAATGCAACTTTTCTTATATCTTCATTTGTACCACATCCCACATATTTTGATATGTGATATTTCTAATATTGTTTTTATTAAAATTTCATTATTATTATTTGACTTGTAAGTTGATAATTTTAAAATTTCAAAATGAATGAATACCTTAATTATCTTTATTTTCAAATTCAAAATTAATATTGTATGGGATATATAATATCAATTATTTAAAATTTGTTATAAAATTTTAAAATGTGCAGTGGGGAATAAATGTTATTATATTTCTGATGTGAAGGGCATAATTTCTTAAACTAGATCCAGAGGTACCATCTCCACAAAATTTTATTAATTTTGGATATATAAAAATTAATCCATTTACCACACTAAAATAAAAAGACAAAATATGATCTCAGTGACTATACTTACAACCCATAAAAGAATAATGTCAAGAAGAGCAAACTAACATACCTACTACACACACACACACACACACACACACTTTTCTAAAAATCAACTAACAAAGACGAACAATCCAATAGAAATATAGACAAACTCAAACCAATAATTTTACAAACATTTGATTGCAACACATTAGAGTTCTGATGATACCAAACGTTGCAGTGTATGTCTATCAGTACTTTTCCTTATAAATCACTGGTTGGAATGTTAATTAGCACAACCAACTTCTTTGTTTCAAGTTTATATTTAAATTCTAATTAACATATAGTGTAATATTAGTTTTAGGGGTAGAATTTAGTGATTCAGAACTTACATATAATATCCAGTGCTCATGCCAAGTGCCCTCCTTAATACCCATTACCCAGTTAACGCATCCCCCTGTCCACCTCCCCTCCAGAAACCCTCAGTTTGTTCTCTGTAGGTAAGAATCTGTTTTATGCTTTGCTTCTCTCTTTTTTCCCACTGTGTTCTCTGTTTTGTTTCTTAAATCCCACATTTGAGTGAAATCGTATGGTATTTGTCTTTATCTGACTGACTTATTTTGCTTAGCATAATAAACTCTTGCTCTATCTTTGTTGCAAATGGCAAGATTTCATTCTCTTTTATGGCTGTGTAATATTCCATTGTATATATATCTCACTTCTCTATCCTTTCAACAGTAAATGGACAATTTGGGCTCTTTCCCTAATTTGATAATGCTGTTATCATCAGGGTACTAGTGTCCCTTTGAATCAGTATTTTTGTATCCTTTGGGTAAATACTAGTTAGCACAATTGCTGGATTGTAGTAGTTCCATTTTCAACTTTTTGAGGAACCTCCATACTGTTTTCCACAGTGGCTGTACCCATTTGCATTCCCACCAGCAGTGTGAGAGTGTTCCCCTTTCTCCTCATCCTCACCACCATCTGTTGTTTCCTGTGTTGTTTATTTTAGCCATTCTCACAGGTGTGAGGTGATATATTATTGTAGTTTGGATTTGTATTTCCCTGATGATGAGTGATGTTGAGCATCTTTTCATATGTCTGTGAGCCATCTTGATGTTTTCTTTGGAAAAATGTCTGTTCATGTCTTCTGCCCATTTCTTACTTGAATTATTTGGTTTTTGGATGTTGAGTTTGATAAGTTCTTTACAGATTTTCCACACTAACCCTTTTCTGATATGACCTTTGCAAAAAATCTTCTCTTATTCCGAATGTTGCCATTTAGTTTTGTGGATTGTTTCCTTCACTGTGCGGAAACTTTTTATCTTGATGTGGTCCTAAGAATTGATTTTTGCTTTTGTTTCCTTTGTCTCAGGAGACATGTCTAGTAAGAAGTTGCTATAGCCGAGTTCAAAGAGGTTGCTGGCTATGTTCTCTTCTAAGATTTTTATGCTTTCAGGTCTCACATTAAAGGTATTTCATCCATTTTGAATTTATATTTGTGTATGATGCAAGAAGTGGTCCAGTTTCATTTTTTGCATGTTGCTGTCCAGTTTTCCCAACACCATTTTTTGAAAAGACTGCTTTTGTTTTTTGTTTTTCCTATTGGATATTCTTTCCTGCTTTGTTGAAGACTAGTTGACCATATAGTTGTGGGTCCATTTCTGGGTTTTCTATTCTGTCCCATTGATCTATGTGTCTGTTTTTGTGCCAGTACCATACTGTCTTGATGACTTCAACTTTGTAATACAGCATGAAGGCTGGAATTGTTGATGCTTCCAGCTTTGTTTTTCTTTTTCAAGGTTGCTTTGACTATTCAGAGACTCTTCTGGTTTCATACAAATTTCAGGATTGTTTGTTCTAGCTCTGTGAAAAATGCTGTTGGTATTTTGATAGGGATTGCATTAGATGTGCTAATTGCTTTGAGTAGTATAAATATTTTAACAATATTCCTTCTTCCAATGAATGAGCATGGAATGTTTTTCCATTTCCTTGTGTCATTTTCAAATACTTTCATATGTGCTCTATAGTTTTCAGAGTACAGATCTTTTACCTCTTTGGTTAGGTTTATTTGTAGGTATCTTATGGTTTTGGTGCAATGGTAAATGTGACTGGTTCCTTGATTTCTCTTTCTGCTGCTTCTTTATTGGTGTATAGAAAGCAACAGAATTCTGAACATTAATTTTGTATCTTGCAACATTGCTAAATTCATGTATTAGGTCTAGCAATTTTTTGGTGGAGTCTTTTGGGTTTTCTACATGGAGTATCATCAAGTCATCTGCAAATAGTGAACATTTGACTATTTCCGGGCTGATTTGGATGGCTTTTATTTCTTTTATTGTCTGATTGTTGAGGCTAGGACTTCAATACTATGTTAAATAACAATGGTGAAAGTAGGGGCGCCTGGGTGGCACAGCGGTTAAGCGTCTGCCTTCGGCTCAGGGCGTGATCCTGGCGTTATGGGATCGAGCCCCACATCAGGCTCCTCTGCTAGGAGCCTGCTTCTTCCTCTCCCACTCCCCCTGCTTGTGTTCCCTCTCTCGTTGGCTGTCTCTGTCTCTGTCGAATAAATAAATAAAATCTTTAAAAAAAAAAAACAATGGTGAGAGTAGACATCCTTGTCTTGTTCCTGGGCCATAGGGAAAAAGTTCCCAGTTTTTCCCCGTTGAGGATGATATTATCTGTGTGTCTTTTGTATATGGCCTGTATGATTTTGAGGTGTGTTCCTTTGATGCATACTTTGTTGAGGGTTTTTATCAAGAATGGATGCTTTATTTTGTCAAAGGATGGGTTGTTTTGTTTTGTTTTGTTTTTTGCATCTATTGAGAGGATCATATAGCTATCTTTTCTTTTATTAATGTGGTGTATCATCATGTTGATTGTTTTGTAAATATTGAACAACCTCTTCAGCCCAGGAATAGATCCCACTTGATTTTGGTGAATGATTCTTTTAATGTACTGTTGGATTCAATTTGCTAAAATTTTTTGAGAATTTTTGCATCTATGTTCATCAGGGATATTGGCCTATAATTCTTTTTAGTGGGGTTTTTGTCTGGTTTTGGAATTAAGGTAATGCTGGCCCTGGGTAATGAGTTGGAAAGTTTTCCTTCCATTTCTATTTTTTGGACAGTTTGAAAAGAATAGATATTAACTCTTCTTTAAGTGTTTGGTAGAATTCCCCTGGAAAGCCATCTGGCCCTGGACTTTTGTTCGTTGGGGTATTTTTGATTACTGATTCAATTTCTTTCTTAGTTATGGGTCTGTTCAGGTTTTCTATTTCTTCCTGTTTCAGTTTTGGTAGTTTTTATGTTTCTAGGAATTTATCCATTTCTTCCAGATTACCCAATTTGTTGGCATAGAATTCTGTGGTGTTGGTTTTGTTCTCTCCTCTCTCACTAATGATTTTATTTATTTGGGTCCTTTCTCTTTTCTTTTTGATAAGTATGGCTAGGGGTTTATCAATTTTATTAATGCTTTCAAAGAACCAGCTCTTCATGTCATTTATTTGTTCTACTGTTTGTTTGTTTGTTTGTTTATATGTCACTTACTTCTGCTCCGATCTTGATTATTTACCTTCCTCTGCTGACTTTAGGCTTTATTTGCTGTTCCTTTTCTATCTTTTAGGTGTAAGGTCATTGTGTATTTGAGAGTTTTCTTCCTTTGTGACGTAGCTGTGTATTGCTGTATACTTCCCTCTTCTGACTGCCTTTTTGCATCCAAAAAATCTTGGACTGTCGTGTTTTCATCTTCATTTGCTACTATGTATTTTTCAAATTTTGTCTTCAGTTTCCTGGTTAATCCATTCATTCTTTAGTAGGATGTCCTTTAACCTCCATGTATTTGTGGTCTTTCCAAAGTTTTTCTTGTGGTTGACTTCAAGTTTCATAGCATTGTGATCTGAAAATATGCATGGTATAATCTCAATCTTTTTGTGCTTGTTGAGGCCTGATTTGTGACCCAGCAGGTGATCTGTTCTGGACAATGTTCCATGTGCACTCAAAAAGAATGTTTATTCTATTGCTTTAGGATGAAATGTTCTGTATATATCTGTTAAGTCCATCTGGTCCAGTGTGTCATTCGAAGCCATTGCTTCCTTGTGGATTTTCTGTTTAGATGATCTGTCCATTGATGTTAGTGGGGTGTAAATCTCCTTACTATTACTGTATTATTATCAATAACTTTCCTTATGTTTGTTATTAATTGATGTAACTATTTAAGTGCTCCCAAGTTGGGGGCATAATTTTTTTTTAAGATTTATTTATTTATTTATGAGAGAGAGTGTACAAGTGCGAATGGGGGGAGGGGCAGAGGGAGAGAATCTTCAAGCAGACTCCCCTCTGAGTGTGAAGCCCAACATGGGGCTCCATCTCAGGATCCATGAGATCATGACCTGAGCCAAAACCAAGAGTCAGAGGCTTAAATGACTGAGATACCCAAGCGCCCTGGGAGGTATAAATATTTACAATTGTTAGCCCTTCTTGTTAGATAGACCCCTTTATTACAATATAGTGCCCTTCTTCATCTCTTGTTATAGTCTTTGGTTTAAAATCTAGTTTGTCTGGTATAAGCATGGCTACTCTGGCTTTCTTTTGATGCTCATTAGCATGATAAAGATTTCTCCATTCCCTCATTTCCAATCTACAAGTATGTTCAGTCTAAAATGAATCTCTTGTAGGCAGCACATAGATGGGTCTTGTATTTTTATCCATTCTGACATCCTGTATCTTTTGATTGGAGCATTTAGTGCATTTACAATCAGAGTGATTATCAATAGATATGAATTTAGTGATATTGCATTAACTGTTAAATCATTGTTTCTGGAGATTTTCTCTGTTCCCTTCTAGTCTTTGTTGCTTTTGGTCTTTCTTTCCCTTCAAAGGGTCCCCTTTAATATTTCTTGCAAGGCTGGTTTAGTGGTCATAAACTCCTTTAGTTTTTGTTTGGGAAACTCTTTATCTCTCCTTCTAGTCTAACAGCCTTGCAGGATAGAATATTTTTGGCTGCAGATTTTCCCATTCAGGATGTTAAATATATCATGCCACTTTCTTCTGGCCTGCCAAGTTTCTGTGGGGAGATCTGCTGCTAACCTTATTTGTGTTCCCTTGTAAGTTAGGGACTTTTTTTTTTTCTCTTGTTGCTTTTAGGATTTTTTTTTTTTCCTTATCGCTACGTTTTGCAAATTTTACTATAATATGTCTTGGTGTTGGCTGGCTTTTATTGATTTTGATGGGTGTTCTCTATGCCTCTTGGATTTGGGTGTTTGTTTCCTTCCCCAGTTTAGGGAATTTTTCAGCTATAATTTGCTCAAATAAACTTTCTCCTCCTTTTTCCCTTTCTTCTTCTTCTGGAACTCCTATTATACAAATGTATCATACATTTTTTTATTTTTATTTGTAGGTCTTTTATCTTTACAGTACGGGATTCTCTGTTGTCTTCTTTGCTTTTTTCAAGATAGTATCCTTATGATTATTGTTCTAAATTATGAATCAGGCATATTACTTATATCTGTTTCAATTAGATCTCTGGCCATGACCTTTTCTTGTTCTTTATTTTAGGATGAATTTCTACACCGTGGCATTTTTTTCTAGGTCTCTGTCTTCTTTTCTGATTAGGAAAGCCTGTTATGTTTCCTGCTCCTGAGAGTAATGGCTTTATTAAGAAGTTATATACTGTCCAGGGCCTAGTGCTTCAGAAAGTGTTTCTGGTGTATGTTGTGTGCACTGTGCTGCTGTGTTTTGGTTGCTCTTACCCTTAGGTCAGTCCTCTGCAGAGTTTCTTCTTGCTTGCAGAGGGAAATGTTTGGACCTTGGAGAGAACGTGCTGAGTTTTAACTTGGTGGGCTCTGATTTGCTTGTAAAAATAAACCTGAAGCTATTTCCATATTGCTGAAGCTTTACAAAACTCTATGGTCAGTCGACATGGTGCATGTGGGGTGATGTGGGGGGGTGGGGGTGTGTGTGCTGGTTTTCTGGGGGAGAGGCCTGCTGCTCTTGTTCTCAGGCCCACTTGCCCTAATAAAGAAGCACGTGCAGAGTGCAAGGGGGGTGGGGCTTGGTATAAACGGTTTAAGCCACCATTGTTGGTGCTGTGCTGCTTACTGAAGTTAGTTTATTCTGAGGTGCAAGCAATGAAAATGGCACCAGCCCCATTCCTCATCCCCCGGGAGGGGAGTTGGTGCCTGCTGCTGTCTGGGAAAGCCTCACAGAAGAGTGAACCATCTCCCCTTATGTGTCCCAGGTGTCCCACAGATCCCTGCCTTTACCCTGTTTGTGTCTGTGCTGTCTGCCCACCAGCAGAATAGTGCACCTGTGTTCTATCCCAGGCAGGCCAGCTGAGTTTTAAAACTCCAAACTTTAGGGGCCAGGTGTGGTACAGATCCATGCTGGTCCTCTGCTGGGGGGGCGGGTGTCTTGCCATGCTGCGGCTAGCTCAGGTTTGTCCCAGAAAGGCAGTCATATCAACGTGCAGGAGATTGGAGTTTGGAGTAACGTACAGCAAAGAGCTGGTGTCCAGGTTAGCCACCCTCGGCAGGTGTCCTGCACCTATACTAAAGAGTGGGGGGGGGCATAATGGTGCCTTTTGGCTCTTTTGTCCCCAGAAAGGCAATGCCACTTGACCCAGATGTACTCCAAGTAGGAGGAACTATCTCTCCCAGTGAGTTCCAGCAGATCCTCAGAAAGCATCCTCTGCTCCCAGGGTTCTGCCCTCCCTCTCCGCAGGAGAACTGCCAGTCTTTGAGCTCCCCTGGTTGTAAAATTTCACGATAATCAGTCCCTCTTGTTTTCTCAGCCAATGGCTTTGGGGAAGTGTTTTCCTTGTGTGACCCCCTGTGCACTCCTCTGAATCTCCCTCTTTTTCTTTCCTTTTCTCTCTCTCTGTCTCTCTTGCCTTCCTTTCTGTGATCAGGGCTCCCTCCCCTCAGCAGCACCTGTGATCCTTTGATCCTTTTCTCCCCCGGATCATGTCTCCGCACCATCTATCTTCCACGATGTGGCCTCTTGTCTCCCTCTAGTTATGCAGTTTGCTAAGTCAGTGCTCAGATCAATTTCAGAATGATTTTACATTTATCTGGTGTGGTATGAGGCAAGCCTCAGGTCCTCCTACTTCTTTATTTTAGTTTTGGCTGCACAACAAACTTCCAACTTTGAAACACAGTTAGGAATTATTTTTTAATGATGATGATTTCTCTCTCTCTCTCTAATTTGTCTTCCTATGTGGAGAGGACCACTGGGATCAAAAATGCATGTAGTTAAATTATTTTCAATATTTTCATTGTGTTGGCAGTTTTGTTCACAGATATTTATAATAGTATTAAATGTAATGTGTAATTAATCAGAATTCTCTTTAATCCATATCTACTATTTTTCTGTTCCATACATTGCACCAAGGAAAAACTTCAAATGTTTTTTAAACACTGTTTTAACAAAGAGAGAACAGGTTTGAAGCTCAAACCCTTGGCAGGGAGAAATTTCTAAGGAGAACTTGATAACAATATTTTCCACTATGTATTTTTAGATTTAGCTTTTATATATGGTAAGTGATACTGGTTTTCTTTTTACCATAATAATATTGTTGCCTTTTCAACAAAAAATATTACATAGAATAGTAAGTGGATGTAAAGAAAATAAATTCAAGCCAAGATAATATGAATTTTGAACAACTATGGAAGTACTAGGCATATAACTGGTATTTGGGAACAAAGAAATTGAGCATATATTTAAAGCAGATCACATACTAAAACATAGGTAGTACTATAGGTATCTGATTCAAAGAAAATAATAGAGTGCTTTACTAACCACAGTGGTAGGAAACCAAAGCATTTTTAATGAAGAAATTTGGGTAAAATATTCATCAATTTTGCCTAAATATTTAGATCAGTAATATACATTTAGATAGTGTTTCTACCTGTAAGTCACGTTTATTCTCTTATAAAGATACATCCATTTCACATTATAATCTTCTTAACTATTAATACTAATTTTAATAACTAAATTGGAAATTTATTTTACATTAATTTTGTTGTGGGCTTTATATCTAAAGATATACCAATTGTTCAGTATTAACAAAACAACCTGAGAAATTCAGACTTTTACTCTTTAGAGTAGACTCCTGCTGTATATGGAGGGCAGCCTGAATTAAATGCTCCTCTGCTACAGCTGGGATTTATGTAACATGAGTTATATCTTAATATTAAAATATCTCGAAACAAGTAAATTTGGATGTCCAATGACAAAAGGTTTTGGCATCTGTTATTAGTAGCAGAATTAGATTCACTTAGGAGTCTTATTTGCAATCATCAGTTTGAATTGAAAGCCAACACTGCTGGGGGATAGTTTAGGAATGGAGTAAATTAATGCATTATATAGGCTCATCCTGTTGCTTCTCTTCCTTTTTCTCACCATTTTGATTTTTAGAGGGCCCTGCATGATTATAGATATAAGATATGGTGAGGAAGAGAATTTAATACACTGTGATAATGACATATAAGTCCTATTCATCATCCTTATAGAATCTATTAATATCACAGATATTTATATTCCATGAAGTAATATATTTGAATAGCATCAACAATATTTATTTATTAAATTTTTGTTTAGAGATTCAAATACAGGATATATCAAATATTACATGTATCAAGCACATTATTTCATTAAGCAACAATAGTGGAAAAATCATTCCAAACTGGTACATATATATCTTTAAATCTGATCAAAATAAATATGTTATAGTTGTAATTCAGGCAGACCAGTCAGTAGTCAGTACAGTTCTACGTGATACACTTGCAATCTCCTCTTGTTTCAATCTTTCTCACTAAACTCCAGTAACTTGAGTGTCCTGTCATTCCCTTGAACAGCATACCATTTCTCATCTTACAACATTCATGATTTTTTATTTTATAACTGAAACAAAAAAGTTCCTCAAATCTTTGTCTGGATCTTTCTGATCTAAAGTAGTCCTCATTTTTATTGTCTTATATAACATTAGGACATCAGGTTTATTTCTGTTTTCTTCAATAACAACCTCCAATTACTGTTTTTAGTTATTTGTTACATTTTATGTTGTTTTTTTTTAATCCTCAACTATAATCCATGGTTCAGGAGGGCAGGAACTTGCCTGTCATGTTCTCTCTTCTGTAACCATGTCAGAGAAACAAACAGCTCAGAATATCTTCTCTTTTATATTTGTTCAATGAATAACTATGTTTCCATAACATTTGATAGTGTTTATATTTCTGATCACATTAAATTTCACAAGTTCTCATCTGATTTTCAGAAAAGGTAATCTAACTTGCTCTAATATTGAATTTTGTATCATTCTACAGACCTTTGAAAATTTTTCATATTTACCATTCTACTATTATTCTTTCTTCTCTATTGCATTTTGAACATTGTTTCTTGGGTCAAAAAATTACTATTTCTCAAATCCTGGGTTTTTTTAGAAACTGGCTTTATTTATGTTTTTAAATGATAATAAATAGGTTATTCCTTGTCCCTAATATTGTCTGACATATTATTTTAACATATTAGGCTAAATAATAGTCTATTCATAATTTAAACTTTTAAATATATTATGTGTCTAAAATGCAGTAATAAGACAAAGAGTGAAATAATTTTGCACCACCTCTAATTATTATTTACCATGTTTTCAAAGTGATTTTTCTTCTGCTAATTATCTTTTCACTATTAGAAACTATGTTTCATAAGCTACTGTTATCTTCTTGAAGAATTGCGTGATTGAGGTTGAAATTAGAAACATGTGGGTTCTTATCATGATGTGCAATATGAAGGGTTTTAAAAACCCATTTTAGTCCAGATTTCTTGCATAGTAAAAACATGTGATATTTTTCATATTTTCATTCATAAATTAAATCTAACTAAAGACATGCTTTATATATAAAACCTAATATGCTGAAAAATACTCAAGATATGTGCTATATATGTAAATGATTACACATCAAAGTCTTGAAAGCCTAAATATTACAAAAGTTTCAGTATGACTCATTAGGGCATTGAGCAACTTGTTTGGAATATTTTTGAAAAACAATTCGATTGTCTTATCAGGATTATAATATTAATAAAATACTGCTTTTAATGAAGAATCAGTTTAGCAAAAGTATTAACTTTAGGAGTAGAATGACTCCCTGTATGATCATTAGAAAAGCCCAGTAACTACTTTGAGAAATTTATTCTTTGTATAATACTCCTCAATAGAAATAGCTCTAAATAATTTTCATTCAAGTAATAGCTTATTTTAACTCAAGACAGTACTGAATATCCTTCTCTTATTTCACATATATGCCAAGGAGGCAATAACAAAGAGGTAGCTGGGAAATCATAAGATACTTGAAGATTAAACAACACACTACTAAATAACACATGAGTCCAACAAGAAGTCTCATAAGAAATTTAATAAATACTTGAAAAAAAATACAACTTATAAAATCTGTGGAATGTAATGTAAGAAGTACTTACAGGGAATTTTGTACCACTGGATGCAAATATTAGAAAAGAAGATATCAAAATTAAAAAAAAAAAATCCAAGCTTCCAGATTTGCTAAATAGACAAAAAAAAAAAAAAGGAAAATCCAATCAAGCAGAAGAAAATGAATGATATAAATTAGAGCAGAAATCAATGAAACTAAAAATGGGAAAACTATAGAGGAAAACCAACAAAATCAAAAGCTGGTTCTTTGGAAATATCAACATTATTGATAAACTTCTAGACAGACCGACAAAGAAAAAAGGGGAGAAGGCACAAATTACTGATATTAGAAATGAAAGAGGAATCATCACTAATGATCTTTAGGACTTTAAAAGGGTTATAAAGGAATATTATGAAAACTCTCTACTCACAAAATTGATAACGTAGATGAAACAGGCCAATTCTTTGAAAGACATAGTCTAGCAAAACTCACACAAGTGAAAATAGATGATCAGAATAAAGTCATATCTATTTTAAAAATTAAATAATCAACAGTTTTCCAAAACAGAAAGCACCAGACCCAGATGGATCAATTTTACTAAATGTTTAAGGAAGAAATGATACCAATTCTCTACAATTTCTTCCAGATAATAAAAGCAAGGAAACAGTACCTAACTCATTCCATGATATCTAATACCAAAACAAGTAAACATTACAAGAGAGAAAAAGTACAGACCAATATCTTTCATGAACATAAATGCAAAAATCCTCAATAAAATATTAACAAGTAGAATCCAACACTGCATAACAATAATCATGCACCATGTTCAAGTGAGATTTATTTTTGGTATATAACGCTGAATCAATATTCAAAAATCAATAAATATAATTAATTAAATAGACAGGGTAATGGAGAGAAGTCACATAATCATATCATTAGATACAAAGAAAGCATTTTATAAAACCCAATACCCATTCATAATAATAATAAAAATAACTAAACAAGTTAGAAATAGAGGGAACGTCCACAACTTGATACAGAACATCTATGAAAAACCTACACCTAGCATCATACTTAATGGTGAGAAACTTAAAATTTTCCCCCTAAGAATGGGAACAAGGCCAGGATGTCTCTTTCACAACTTCTATTGAACATCATATCAGAAGTTTAGGTAATATAATAAAAAAATGTAAATAAAAGATACACTGATTAAGAAGGAAGAAATAAAGCTATCTTTGTTTGCAGATAGCACATTTATGTAGAAAATTCCAAAGAATCAAAATAATTTTTGGAACTAATCAGTGAGTCGAGCGGGACTTCAGAATGCAAGGTTAGCATACAAAAGTTCATTGCTTTCTTATATACCAGCAATGAACAACTGGAATTTTAAATTACTACCATATATATGAACCCCCCCAAATGAAATACTTAATTATAAATCTAACAAGGTGTATGCTAAAGCTATATGAGGAAAACTAGAAACCTCTGATCAAAGAGACAAGGAAGAGCTAAATCAACGGAGGGATAGCCCATATTGGTGGATAGTGAATAGAGCCTCAACAAACAAAGATGCCAGTTCTTCCCAACCTGCTATACAGATTTAATGCAATCCCAATCAAAATCCCAGCAAGTTACTTTCTGGTTATTGAATAGCTAATTTTGAAGATTACATGGAAAGTCAAAAGACTCAGAGTAGCCAAAACAAAATTGAAAAAGAACAAAGCTGTAGAACTGATACTACTGAACTTTGAGACTTGCTATAGTAATCAAGACAGTCAGGTATTGGCAAAAGAATAGAGAACTAAATCACTGCAACAGACACAGAGTGCCCAGAAATAGACCCATACAATATAGTCAGCTGACTTTGACAAAGGAGCAAAGGCATTTCAATGGAGAAAAAGTATTCTTCTCAACAAATAGTAATAGGATACCTGGATAGCCACGTGTAAAAAAAAAAAAATCTAGACACAGGTTTTACATCTTTTATAAAATTAAATCAATGTTAATATAACTATTATAGTATATCTAAATGGAAAATATAAAACTATAAAATTTATTGAAGATAACATGGGAGAAAATCCAAGTGACCTTGGTTTGGTGATGACTTTTTTTTTCCCCCAAAATAGACTTTACTTTTGGAACAATTTGAAGTTCACAGTAAAATGGGTATAAAGTACAGAGAGTTCCCATATACTTCCTGGTCCCATACATGTCTCCACCACTATCAACATTCTGTATCAGACTGGTACATTTATTACAATCAGTGAACCTGCATTGACAAATCATTATCAAAGTCCAGAGTTTCCATTAGTGTTCACTCTTGATGTTGTACATTCTGTGTGTTTAGACAAATGTGTAAAAACATGTTTCATTGCCCTAAAATTCCTCTGTACTCTGTCTATACATCTCTCCTCCTACCCTAACCCCTTGTAACCACTGATCTTTTTGCTGTGCCTATAGTTCTGCTTTTCCCAGAATACTATAGAGTTGGAATCATACAGTATGTAGCCTTTTAAGTTTGACTTCTTTCACTTAGTAATACGCATTTAAATTCCCTCCATGTCTTTTCATGACTTATCAGCTCATTTTATTTTAGTACTGAGTAACATTCTATTTTATGGATGTACTACAGTTTACTCGTACGTTTACTTACTGATGGCTATCTTGGGTTTTTCCACATTTTGCAATTATAAATAAGGCTGATATAAACATTTGTTTGCAGGTTTTTGGAAGGCAGCTATGTTCACAACTATGCCACCAACACTGTGTGCAGGGTTTTAGTTAAACAAAAGTTTTCTCCTTATCTGGGTAAATATCAAGGAGTGTGATTGCTGGATCAATAGTAAGAAACTGTTTAATTTTGTAAGAAACTACCAAACTGTCTTCCAAAGTGACTGCACCATTTTGGATTCCCATAATCAATTAATGAGAGTTCTTTTTGCTCCACTTCTTCACCAGCATTTGCTATTGTTCTTATTTTGGACTTTTATTGGTCTAATAGGTGTGTAATGGTATTTCATTACTATTTTAATCTGCAATTTCCTAATGATGGTGATGATTTCTTTAGATACAACAAAAGCATGATCCATGAAAGAAAAAACTGATAAGATTTCATTAACATTCAAAACTTCTGCTCTGTGAAAGTCACTGTTAGGAGAATAAAAATGTCACAGACTAGAAGAAATATTTATAAAATACATATCTAATAAATGACTTGTATCCAAAATATACAAAGAACTCTTAAAACTCAATAATAATGCAAAAAGTTAACAAGAGATTTGAACAATCACCTCACCAAAGAAAATATATATGTGGTAAATGTGCATATGAAAAGATGCCCAACATTATATGTATAGGGCCAATATTTGAAAATACTAAATGCTGGCAAAGATGGGGAGCAATAGGAACTCTCACTCTGCTGGTGGAATGCAAAATGCAACAGCCACTTTGGAAGATGTTTGCCAGTTTCTTACAGAGCCAAACATAGTCTTCTTATATCATCCAGCAGTCATGCTCCTAGATGTTTACCAAAATGATTTGAAAAATACTATGTCCGCACAAAATGGGTAGGTGATTGCTCATACCACATTAATGAAAAAAATTTATGCTATATTTATGGGGAATATGATATAAACTTTCTGTTTCCATGGCTTTAATTTCACTTTCCAAAGATTGCTCTCATATTTTCTCCTTCACTTCTGATTGTCTTTCACGTTAGTTCCCTACCCTTCAACACCCACCAAAAAAGCAAGAAATTAAAGGATATTAAATTCAGCAAAAAATATGGTTACTTTATTTTTCTAACCCTCAAACTATACTTAAAAAAATCTATTACTCATGTCATATCCTTGTTTCTCTCCTCACCTCAAATGGACTCCAACCAGATCAAGTACAGAAAGGGAAGCTAACTGAATGGCATATGTTTGGACACTGCTAAGTTGCTATCTCAAATACTAAGAATGGTGGGCAGAGATTTATTTTCCACTTTACAATTAACATTTTCCAAGACTTTGGAAAAAATAAAAATATGAATTAAATGTGTCATCTCCAAATTAGAACAGGTAGTGAATTCTAGCAGTAGCACTTTTCTGACATTTTTTTTTCTTTTTACTTTCAAATGAAACAATAAAATCTTCACATAGACTAAGTTGATTATATTTTAGTCTTGGTCTATTGCTCTGCATTGAGC
The DNA here is from genome assembly GCF_002007445.2 of Ailuropoda melanoleuca. Lineage (NCBI taxonomy): Eukaryota > Metazoa > Chordata > Mammalia > Carnivora > Ursidae > Ailuropoda > Ailuropoda melanoleuca. The sequence goes on from NC_048219.1 coordinate 152,279,010, forward strand.
ATCTCAATCTTAATACACATTGTATTGTTTTAAATAAAATAAAGATTTAAAATCATTATAATGTTAATTTAATAATTAATTATGAGATTGAAATATTCCTAATAGTCATAAAAATCAATTTGTTAGGTAATTTTTTTCAGAGATTTAAACAGACTTTTTTCCAGCATTTTTTTTTAAAGATTTTATTTATTTATTGGACAGAGAGACACAGCGAGAGAGGGAACACCAGCAGGGGGAGTGGGAGAGGAAGAAGCAGGCTTCCCGCTAAGCAGGGAGCCCGATGCGGGGCTCTATCCCAGGACCCTGGGATCATGACCCGAGCTGAAGGCAGACGCTTAACGACTGAGCCACCTAGGCATCACTTTTCCAGCATTTTGAAGTGAATTGAATGTCTTAGAATAATTACCAGAATTGAAGTGAATTGAATGTCTTAGAATAATTACCAGATATTTCAGAATATACAAAGAATGATCACATTTTATGTTTTGAGAGCAAGTGCAATGTGAAAAGACAACCAGAAAATGGGAGAAATCTCAGTAAATGAGTATAAAGATTGCAGTTTACATCTTCATAATAACACTTACTGCTTTGTTATATGCTACTAATTACTGGAAACTTCATTAAATACATATAGTGCGAAAGATACTACTAGCTACTGAAATTAATTTATTCTAGAACAAAAATGTATTTTAAAAAAAATAGCTATGGCTAATTTTAATAAGGAAAAGGCATTTATATTCACCCCTTTAGGGAAGATGACAGGAAAGCAACTACAGAGGGGGTATACTATGGAAATTTATGCAAATCCATTGAATATGTGAAGAGCATGCTATTAATCTTAGGCAATGAAAAGACAGGTAAATGTTACAATTCTCAATGATTTGTGCATTGGGAATTGTACACCTTCCTGATTACATTAATTGAGGACTAGATGAGGTAGCAATTGTGCAGATGTCACTATGAATGCTGCACAGATATGCATAGCTGTCAGCAGCAGGTATGCCACTGTTGTGTTTAATTTCTATATTATATGGATGTGACAGTTTCAGTAATGAGGTACTAGTGTGAGGTGGACTAATAATAAAATCTGCTCTTGTCCTAAAAAAATTAAATGGGTTCTAAAACACCTAGACAAAGCCCATAAAAAAACAATTCTACATCTGTAATTTGGGATTATAGCAAAGTAAGAATTTTCCAGATTAGAAAAGTAAGAGGTTAAATCTCATATTTAAAAAACAATTTTATGCTAAAGCAGGTGGTTGGTATTTTAAAGTCGTATCATACTTATACTTGAGATAATTCATTATACTGATAAGAAAAATTGGTAATATGCTATCTTGGGACATATTTAATAATTAATGAATAAATAATCCATACTACTAGTTTTTATTTTAGAGTTTCTTACAAAATTCTTGTAACAACAGAGAATTTTGTAAGAAACTCTAATTTAAAAACTAGTAGTATGGATCATCTCATTTCAAGGACTTGAAATCATTCAATGACAAAAATTTCTTCTGTGCTCCCGTTATTCCCTGCTCTCTCTTAAGAGGTCAGTAGGAGAAAAGCTATTTTTTAAAGTTACAATTTGGATTCTTTCTTAAAACTTAGATTGGATATAATTCCTGAGTGGCTATTTAAATACTGATTTTCAATTGGTCATAAAAAAATGGACATCGAATGGCATTTTGTTACCAAGAAATATAATTAAATGACAAAGAAAATTTGGCAATACAGCTATGAAACTTTGATTCTGATATAAAATTTGTATTATTTGAACTTATGCTTTTTATCAAGTTTTAAGGATGATATGAAAATTCTATGTAATAAAAATGAATATCAAGTAACTTACTTTCTTACAAGAAAATATAGCATTTTTATTCACTTTATAAGTATATACTTCAAAATATTTTTTCAAAGATTACCGATTTCTATTGATCAATTTGTATTATCCTTTCCAATTTTTTATTGTCCAGGCTGCTGCACATCTGTAAAATATTTGTTGGGGGGAGAGGGGTGGTTAGTGATGTCATCAGTGGCTATAGATGAAAAGGAAATAACCTGACCAATATTACCCACAAACCTCAAGTTTACTATTTGTTGTTTAAATTAGTTAATTCTTTTTAAATCAGTGGTGCTAAGAAAGAACATATATCTAACAGAACACACAGTTCTGTACAAGTCCACTGTGGGATTTGTAACCAGCATTATGACAGAATGGATAGAGTATTTTGAAGGTCTTATAAAACTTTTCCATACCAGGACAATGAATACTTATTGATTCTCTACTCTTTAAACTTTAAAAGAGTGAAACAAAAGTATTACACATCATTGTTTTGTCTCATTCATTCAGTCACACTATTTGAATGTGATAGGTAGATGATTATATTAGAAGGATAGATAGATGATAGATTATATAGATAGACTTTCAACCAATATATATTTTAAAAGAATAAATGCATTTATGTAAGAGTTTATTGCAAGATAATAATGCTCAGAGATCAATATACTCATAAATTTTTAGGCAATAATGATACTTTAGATCTTTTTATATTATTATGCATGTATATGGTTAACTTACATTATTGTAAATGTAAAATATCTTACATATCTTAAAAATGTATTGATCTTGAAAGATTAAATTTTAATACTTATGGAGATTGGGTATTGGAGCACAATGGGTTATGTGTCTTTATTGTGTTTTGAAGGGGAAATAGTTACAATGCAATTTTTTTCCTAATTCAGACACTTGTCAAACTTCTTTAGGAAACATTTTAAGGTGTTCTTAAAAGATAGCACAGTATTTAAAGGCATCAGCTCAAAAAGAAATAAGAATTTTGAATTCATAAAGGCACAAAAGAAAATGATGAGTCGTGGAGTGGTCTTAAATCAAAAGTCTCATTTCCTTTTTTGTCTTTTTTTTTATTGTTTTGCTTTGTTTTATGGAAACTCTAATATTGTCTAAAAAAGGATGATAAATCAGAGTTAAATATCTAAAAATACAGGGTCTAGGGGAAGTCCTTTCCGTGAAAAAAGAATATGTGGTGGTTTATAAAATCCTAACTAAGTATTCCAGCATTTTTCTATAAAGTTGAAAGCAAAAAATAAAAAGAAAATAAACCTCTCTTAACGTCAGGATCACATACATAGGCTGTCAGGAGATCTTACAAATTGAAATTGATTATTTTGTTAAATTATCACAACTCAGATTCTTGTCATTCTAGCTTGCACACTCAGAGGTCTGGCGTTGTAAGACTGGTCAGATAGACTCACATAACTAAAATTTATGAGATTGCTTAATTAATAGACATGTTAATTTATTCATTTTCCATTATAAATATAACATATCTATCAGAATATTATTCTCTTTCAAGAGTGATTTGTAGTTTCTAGAATATAGATCCTTTACATCTCTGGTTAAGATAATTCCAAGGAGAATATATTTGCAAACGATACTACAGTTAAAAGACTGGTATCCAAGTTCTACAAAGAACTTCTCAAACTCAAAACATGAGAAACAAATAAACAAATCATAAAATGGGCATAAGATATGAACAGACACTTTTCCAACAAAGACATACACATGGCTAACAGACACATGAAAAAATGTTCAAAATCATTAGCCATCAGGGAAATTCAAATCAAAACCACTGAGATACCACCTTATGCCAGTTAGAATGGCAAAAATTGACAAGGCAGGAAACAACAATTGTTGGAGAGGATGTGGAGAAAGGGGATCCCGCCTACATTGTTGGTGTGAATGCAAGCTGGTACAGCCACTCTGGAAAACAGCGTAAAGGTCCCTTAAAAAGTTAAAAATTGAGCTACCCTATCATCCAGCCATTGCACTACTGGTTATCTACCCCAAAGATACAGAAGTAGTAAAGAGAAGGGCCATATGCACCCCAATATTCATAGCAGCATTGTCCACAATACCTAAATTGTGGAAGGAGCCGAGATGCCCTTCAACAGATGACTGGATTAAGAAGCTGTGGTCCATATATACAATGGAATATTACTCAGCTATCGAAAAGAACGATTTCTCAACATTTGCTGCAACATGGATGGCACTGGAGGAGATAATGCTAAGTGAAATGAGTCAAGCAGAGAAAGACAATTATCATATGGTTTCTCTCATCTATGGAACATAAGAACTAGGAAGATTGGTAGGAGAAGAAAGGGATAAAGAAAGGGGGGGTGATCAGAAGGGGGAATGAAACATGAGAGACTATGGACTCTGAGAAACAAACTGAGGGCTTCAGAGGGGAGGGGGTTGGGGGAATGGGATAGGCTGGCGATGGGTAGTAAGGAGGGCACGTATTGCATGGTGCACTGGGTGTTATACGCAACTAATGGATCATTGAACTTTGCATCGAAAAAAAATTAAAAATTAAAAAAAAAAGAATATTGTTCTCATTGTAGTCACTGCAATCACTTCCTATACCCACATTAGATGAGAAGCCAATCCTGATTCCTAAAGTTTTATGTGGCATAGCATAAAAGTAAAGCAAGCTAAGTAGATCAATGTATGTTTGACAGTATATACACAAATATACTCCTCTTTGGTTTAGAATATTAGACCAGCATACTTTGAAGACTATTGGCCAAGACCTCATTTCCCCTGGTTAGGGCCCGGGTGGATACTGTTAAAGTTTCTGTGGGTGAGAATACTTTTGAAGTTTTCTTTTATATCTGATTGGAACACTGTTTCTACAGTTGTGTAGGTATATACAATCAGGCTATCATCAAATCCAGTAATGGTGGCTTTCCTAGTCTCCTTACTCACAACTTTCGGAAAGTTCTCATTGCAAAATTCAAGTACTGGCAATACTCATATTTCCTACTTGAAAAAGTATCCATAAATTTTCCTGAAGCTAGAAGTCCAATATTCTTTAATTCTTAAATTTCTTTAAATTTTTAATTCTTTAATTATGTGAAAGCAAAAACAATAGGCATATTGGGATATTTAATGCAGAATTTCTCATTCAAAAATAAATTTTCTGGCTGAAAAATTCTTTATAACTTTTTATAAAATTGAATGCTATTTAAGTCTTTACTCAATTCCATTATTTTGGAGGCAGAAAAAATGGAATTTAATAAGACAGTTTTATCTATTTGCAGTCCCTCACTACTACTTATCTTTTGATTAGTATCCTCTACTATATGTTCATAAGTAATGCATATCATCCCAGGATACTTTGTTAAAATAATATTGGATTTAAACTAACATAATCCACAAACTATACATATAGTATACATATATTCAAAGGATTCTGGTATTTACATCAGCAAATAAGGCAATTTAATTTATACCCCTGAAGAATACTTCTGCTATTCTCTAGCAGTTATTTTCTGCTTCAGGATCTTTTTTTAAATTCCCAATCCCCCACAACAGGAGTCTCTTCTTTCTCACCCACTTTTTCCACTGTCATTTATCACCATAAAATTAGAACCACCAACAAGCAAAGATTCTATTCCCTGAAATCCCTTTCTCCAATCTGTTCATTTCTGTGATATAAAGTTAACCAAGAGGCAGTTGGTTCTCAAGAGTTACTGAAAATTATAAATATTTAAAACTACTCTGTCAAATTGCTTTGTGTAATTAAAGTAATCCCCCCCCTTTTTTTGGTTGTTCTCTCAGAATTGAAAATCCTAATTCTACCAGGTAAATATTTACTTCTGGAGAAAAAGAATGTGTGTTTCTAAATCCAAACAGTTCTATGAAAATATCATAAAATAAATTTTGTTTGCACAGAAAACTTCTGACTTAGAAGACACATCTCAAAGTAGACATGACTGTACAGTAAAGCACTCAATTTTGGATATTGCTTCTCAAAACTGTACAAAGAATATAAACAATTAGAATAATTTCTAGTATATTAAAATTTACATCTATGATACTATGATTTTTTTACTCTTTTGCCAATAGATTTATCAAAATAATAGCTCTAATTTGATGTTAAAAGTAAAACGGCTAATTTAACATTTTTTTAAAGATTTTATTTATTTATTTGACAGAGACAGCCAGCAAGAGAGGGAACACAAGCAGAGGGAGTGGGAGAGGAAGAAGCAGGCTCCCAGCAGAGGAGCCTGATGTGCGGCTCGATCCCACAACGCCGGGATCACGCCCTGAGCCGAAGGCAGACGCTTAACGACCGCGCCACACAGGCGCCCCTAATTTAACATTTTAGACAATGAACCCAGACTAATGCTTCTAAGTTTTAAAACATATAGAGTAGGTACTGAAATCCATTCAGTCATCATTTGTTATGAAAAACAGGGTAATGTTTTGGTGTCAAAATACAGAGGAAACTGACACTTCAGTTTATAGAAAAAAATTAGTAAGACCAAAGAAAGCTATACAAAATGGACAGTAAGTTTTTATTCAGCATTAATTTTATATCTCATTGTTAATTAAATTCTATGATTAAAAGAAACAATAAAACATGTCCTTAAAAAGTTTTAAATCTAGTATTGAGTCAAGCTTGCCAATTTTTTAAATTGAGGAATAACTGATATTTTATTATTATAATATATTAAAATTGTATTGTATTCATTGTAGGTGTACAACATAGTGATTTATATTATGTTGGGAGTTATAAGAAGCAATAGTTATAAGTTTATTTAAAGTTTAAGGCTATATACACGTCAATGAAAAAAAGCCACATGAGATTTGGAAAGGAGCATGGAAGATGATTGGTTCATTCTTTCATGTTGATTTTGAGAAATTTTTGGGACTCTTGATGAGGAGGTCTAACTACTAGGCCACTGGATATACAGATCTAGTGATATCAATTTGGAGGTGAGAAGTTCATAAATGGCACTTCAAACAGAATTGGATTAAGTTAAATAAAATATCTATTTAGAATGAAAATAGCACAAGATCAACAGGATGGGGTAAAAACCAACATACTTAGATGATTGGAAGAGGGTAATTATGAGAAGTGAGAGGCAATAAGAGAGAAAAGTAAAAGAGAAGAAAGTTCAGGGAAAAAAAATGACTAATAATAACAAATACCAAAGAGAGGTAATATGAGAAGCAAAATGAAAATTTACTTTCAATTCATTCTTTGTTGTGCTTGACTGTTCGGGTTAGTTTTGGTGAAACTGTGAGGGTAGAAACTGAACAGCAATGGGATGAAGGATAGAGGGAAAGAAATGACTAATTGGATTAGTAGGCATAGACCTTACTTACTTTCAAGGAGCCCAGCTGCTAAGAATGGCAGAGATGATAGGACCATGGCTAGTAAATAACTCGAGGTTAAGACTTTAAATCTTAATTACTTTAAAAAAGTAATCGAGAAAATGTTAAAATGCATAAAACCTATAAAGAAAAATTTGAAGATTAAAAAAAAAAAAGCATAGTTGCGTGATGGAGTCAAAGTCACTGCGAAGATAGTAAGAGTAGGGACAACTTAGCAGTGTTAGGAAAAAAGGAAACAATGGTATTTTAGGGTATGGAGGACTCCATTAAGACATTTCTTCCTTTATATTGCTAACACTCAGCACCTCAAAATGCAACCTTCTTTGGAGAAGGGTCTTTGCAGAGGAAATCAAGTTAAAGTGAGACCATTAGAATAGTTACAATCCAGTGTGCCCAGTGTTTTTATAAAAAGGGCAAATCTGGACACAGAAACATACACACAGGGGGAAGATGTTGTGAAGAGACACAGCAAGAAGATGAAGACAGCCATCTACAAGCCAAGGAGAGAGTCCTACAACAAGTCCTGTCCTCAGTTCTCAAATGGAATCAAACCTGCCAATACCTCGATTTTGGACTTCTGGCCTCTGGAACTGTGAGACAATAATGTTCTGCCATTTAAGCCATCTGTACTTTGTTGCAGCAGTTCCAGCAAACCATTATAGAGGGTTAATAATACATAGATAAAGAAAAATAAATTGAAAGATTCTGTTTAAATAATTTATGAAGATGGCCAATGCATTTTCTATCCTCTTACTCCCAAAAGGCCAAAATTTGTTTCTAGGTATATGGATAATTGCTCCAAATTTTTCATTTTATTTATTTTATGAATATATAATATAATGAATGTGCTTTCATTTGAATTTATATAATTTTAGGAAAGCTTAATATGATGTACTCTTAACTAGATTGGAAAGATTCTGGGAAATAGTCCTGGCTATACCACTCAATGTCTAAACAATAAACAAACTAAAAATAAATAGAATTATTTTTTCTCATGAATTTGTTGGATATAATTGTACCTGCTCTCCACTTCATTTGACTGCCACCACAATAATGCAAAAATGATACATTTGTCAAAACTCCGATTACAAAATTGTAATAAATATTGATTAACATTTTAAAGAATTCGACAAATATAAAACTGAGAAAAATATAACCTGGTATATTAAAAAAAAACAGACTACTAGTGACATCTGCAATCATTTAAAGTGCTATCTAAAAGGGATAAGTCTTGGGAGCGCCTGGGTGGCACAGCGGTTAAGCATATGCCTTCGGCTCAGACTCAGGGCGTGATCCCGGCGGTGTGGGATCGAGCTCCACATCAGGCTCTTCCACTATGAGCCTGTTTCTTCCTCTCCCACTCCCCCTGCTTGTGTTCCCTCTCTCGCTGGCTGTCTCTATCTCTGTCAAATAAATAAATAAAAATCTTTAAAAAAATAAAAGGGATAAGTCTTAAATGGCAAATTTTAGTTTTATTTTCATATTAATTCCATTTAAATGGCTATAAATGGAAAATAAAAGTCATTTAAATTCTGTACACTCTTAAAGCAGGGAGCATCTGTCAGCGTAATAGACCCTTTAGCCTCCTGCTGGGCAAGCCCAGCTAGTAGACATTTTAAAATTGACTGAGTTTGAGAAGAAGCAATTTTTCATACAAAAGCTGGCAGTTAAGGAGGAAAATGTTTTTATCCTAATTAGATTGGATTTGTCCACTGGGATCTTTTCTATTCACCACAATAAATTTAGATTCCTTTTGTAAATTTATACCATTCAGGATTTTTCCTAGTTACCTGATAAGTTGCCCAGCTCAGCGCTGATGCTGATTCGGCTCTTTGCTTTCTAATAGCTTCCTGCGCTCCTTCCCTTGTGGATTCCTGAAGAATATAAGGAGGGATCTGGGTTTATTTAGCAGCTGGTTGTCTCCTGCTAATGGCTGAGGAATGGGCACCCCTTGAAGATACCATTTGCTTTGCTTCTTTCTTAACTCATCCTGCTTATTTGAAGGTGTGGTTTGTTGCTTGAAGCTGTCAGGAAAATAACACATACTCTCAAAGAGTACAATTAACATCCATTATAATGTTATGCCAATTGCTTATTCTTAATTTTACATTTTTTAAAGCAACTGGAATAATCTGTTGCAAACATTGTGTTTCAGCAAGCAAACATTATGGTCTGATTAAATTAATACTAGTACATAAACTGATATTCATTTTTAAGCTGGCAATGAAAATGATGATGCTTGTATATATACTTGGTTTTATAGTTTTTATTACTTGATTTTCCCTTAAAGTGCAAACATATTTATGCACACATACAATCACATACACAAATGCATGATTATTTCCATTAGTTTAATTTTCTAATTAAAATAATTAGTGTAGAATACATTTGAATGCATTTAATGTTGATTCCTCATTTGTTGCTGATAATATTTTATTTTATTTTATTGTCTTTTATTTTTTATTTTTTTAATTTCTGATTATATTTTAAATTTTCAATTTCTTACATAGCCTCAAAAATAATGCCAAGATATCTGAAAAATCCATACTCTAATAACTAGTATATTTCCATATAATTTTGAATGATATTTTTCTATTAATTTGGATTGAAAACCAGCACTTTGAATTAGGCAAAAAATGCCGTATATATCAAAAAGAGGATTAAAAAATTAGAAGTCAGATCTCTTAAATAGGGGTAAATAAAAAGCAGTTACACTAGTTCTGTTATCCAGAAATGTTTTCCCCATCTTCACACAGCCCCGACGCTCCCTAAAGAAGGAGGGAGAGGAAACTTTCTGAATTCTCCAAAGAGTAGGTTACCACCAAAACAAAACAATAAAGACAAAAACAAAAAAAACTACTACAAAAATTGGAGAAACTGACACAAAGGAAATAGCAATATATTGTTCTTGAGTTAGATGTCAGCCTACTTAGGAAGCAAAATTACTGACCAGCCATGAGCCTATCTGATGAAGGAAACGGAGAGAAGGAGAGAAGGCAGAGTGTGAGAAAGGGCCTCCATGGATCTGAGTCCAACCCCAGCATCAGCTTTGGCAAGATTATGTATTTCCTGTGAATCAAGTAGGCAGAAGGGCTAGTAGCAAGGGATCAGCAACCTTGCTGAGACTGCGGATGGCTATATAATTTATTGTCCTACATGGGACAGTTTTGAGAGCAAAATGTGTCATTACTAATAATTATTCAGACAAAAGGCATAAGCTGGGAGAGAACTAAGCAAACTACCATGTATGGTTCCCTGACTGCTCGCTCACCTGACCAGTGTTCATAATTGCCCATTTTATATCTTCTGCTTTCTCCTGACCAAAATTTTAGTCAGGCCTCTGTCCTCCCTATAGGCTCCTGAACTCTGCTTACCCTAAAGCCTGAGCAAGCACTAAAAAGCTGAATTTGCCAACTTATTAGCTATCCTGAGAACTGGCTGATAGAGCCAGATGCTATTTCTGTCATACCTGCTTGTCATTTCCCTTTATTTGCTCAACTTCCCCTTACTTATTGCTTACTGTTTCCTATTAAAAGAAATACCTTTTCTGTTTGATTTTGAGATACTTTTTATATCCAAAGGATTCTCCTTATAGCAATAGTCTTTCCAATTAAACTCTTTCTATCTAAATTTGGATCTGTTTTTACCATACCCAACAATTACCTTCAGAAAATCTGTGTTCCTTTACAGTGGATTGCAGCTGCTTTAGGGCACTTGGAAGAACACACTTCCTTGCTCTGCTAGGGAACACTAGGAGAGAGATGGTAGCATAAATGGTTGGGGGTTCACACTTAAAATCAAGCTAAATGAAAAATACCTTTGCCCCTTTAACAAAGTTGGTCCAGAACGTACCTCCAGACTTGTTGGAAGGAGAGGAGGAGGATTTAAAGACCAGTCCACACTTCCCAACTCCTCGGCACTAGTATTTATTCTTGAAATCTGGCCTCTATTTGGGGAGCTGGGTGAGGGAAATGAAGGTAAAATGAGGGAAAACAAGGGCTGTAGTAAATAAGAAAATGAACCTTTAAATGAACTAAACCATATTGGACTTCATAAATATTCAAAGTGACAATAGAGCTATGGGTCTGCCCAAGATACTCTTAAGAAATTTGAAATGGAAATTCAACATAGTATGGTTGAATGTAGTATTTAGAAATCATTAAAATTATCTTTTGTTTATTGCAATATAAAAATATATATATATATATATCTTTTGTTTATACTCCACTAGGTTAAGACTGTTTGGTAGTTATATTTACTTGCTATATTAACTAGAGTGCTTCCAGCACAAAGTAGAATGCCTGACTCACAGCGGCTTAGATAAGAATGACATTTAGGGGGCACCTGGGTGGCTCAGTCCTTAAGCGTCTGCCTTCAGCTCAGGGCATGATCCCAGTGTTCTGGGATCGAGCCCCACATTAGGCTCCTCCCCTGGGAGCCTCCTTCTTCTCCCACTCCCCCTGCTTGTGTTCCCCCTCTCGCTGGCTGTGTCTCTCTCTGTGTCAAACAAATAAATAAACAAAGAAAATCTTTTAAAAAATGACATTTAGTTATCTGATGTAAGAAGAAGCCCGCAGGAAGATACTTACAAGGTCGGATCAGAGGCTCAATGTTACTACCAAGGATACAGTTCTTTCCTTCTTTTTGTTTTGTCATCCATAACCTGGTGTCCATGTCTTCACTCATGGTCTTAGCAGATCTACAAAACCTACAAATAATACCCTTACATAACAATGTACAAAGAAAGAAAAAAGATAAAGGACAGCCTAATTGGTGTGAGTGTACTTTTTAGGTATCTTTGTATTTTTATCTGGAAGAAAATTTTTGCCAGAAGTCCCCCTACCCATTTCAGTTTTTGCTTCTCGTTGCCCCAAATATCATGACTAATGAAGAAGCAATTTTTAAGCTTCTAATTTTGGAGGCAGTCCTTGCCAGCTTAGAAAAGGCAAGAGGTAGTACTATTCAGCACTAATAAACTAATAACTAATAAGCTAATAGTGTTTATCTTACAAACTTTTCAATTTTTCCAAACTCAACCTAATCTATTGAAGAATAAAGTGAGACAGAGTGGCATCAATATTTAGGAGATTTCATGTGAAAAAAAATTGGGTATATCTACACTTATTGATTTAAATAAAGATATTATTTTATCTGAATAAAGTATCTTTAATGATGACTGGTTACACTTCTCTTTACAATCTTGGTCTACTTGTAGTAGACATTACTACTGCCCATCTACCTAAAATCCCTTCAATGATAGTAATTACATCATTCAGTCACTGAAGCTAAAAATCATCATGGACTCTTCCTATACTGCCTTTACAGGCAATCAGATGCTTCTGCAAAATTTTTTCCAACTAGTTCTATAATATCTGTGCCTTCTCCACATAGCACTTTTTTTTTGTTATCTTGATTTGGGATCTTATGTTCTTTCACCAGAATTATTGCAAAAAGTGCTCACAGTGTGCTTCAGTCTTAGGTCAGACATCGTCCATTCTACCTTCCTTGTAATCCCAATTTTGGTTTATCTCAAATCAAATATAAGCCGTTCACTCTCAACCCCCAAATTTTGAAGTCTCTTAATGACCATCATATAAAACCCAAGCTCCTGGTCATGGCAACCCCTTAATGCCAACTCCAGCAATTTCAGTTCTTGACTCACTTTATGCTACTTACTATCTTGTATGTTTGCTATGCCTTTAATCATTTGCCTAATTTTTTTTTCACTTGAAATGAGTGCATTTCACTATTCTCTTGACTCATTTGATTTCTTCTACAAGTTTGTCTAAGCTTTAGACTGGATTAACTGACATTTACATATTTCTATCATTACATTTACTACATTTTATTGTAAATATGTGCTAATGAACTTTTAGTTCCTGTACAGATGATAGACTATTAGAGAGACCATCCTTCTTTTATTCAATAAAGGGTCAACACAGACCTCCATAAATACTGTTACATGAATGAATGATGAAAATATTGTAGACCTGTCTTCACATTCACAGCTACTTGTACTGTAGAGATAATTCATTTAATCAACATAATTTGCAATCAATAGCTACAAAATAGTTTAATAATTAATCATATCTTTTTCTTTGCTTCCTTCTCTTTTTAATAATACAAGAAAGCTTCTGTGATGTCATACTCTAATATCATTGTCTTTTTTCAAAGTCACCTTCTTTGAATCAGTTTCCTCTACTCTGACCTTTAATATTGAAGTGTTCTGGAGCTTGCACTCTCTTGGACTTTCTTATCCATCAAACACTGTTCCTATATAATCACAACCCAGTCAATGCCATTACATCATTATGTGCCATATGTGTGTATGTGTGTCATTTACCAATATTTAAGACTTGTCCAGAATCCTACTTTAAGCTCCAAATTTGATTTCTAATAAATATCTAACTTAACACATGCAAAATACGTAGGTTCTCACACACTAGAAAATGTTCTTCACTCAGTGGACCCCACATAAGAAAAAAAGTACCAATCACATTGACTCAAATAAACTATTGTTTTTAGCCTTGATTCTTCTATTTTCCTCACATTCCATATTCAGTAAATCACTACATTGTGTTAATTCTACCTTCACAGTCTATTTTAATCTATTCACTTGAATTTGTTTTTATCTCAACTCTATCATGCTAAGTTTGTTACTTTATCTCTTTTCAGAACTAATACAATAGCTCATCTCCTTGATTCCAATTTTACTTGTACTTCAAATCCATTCTATATACAATAGTACAATGATCTCTTTTAAACTATAAATCACATCACGTAATTCCCTCACCTAGAGCCTTTTAATAGCTCCCTAATGCACATTTAGTAATACTGACTGTCGTTATCATGGCTTTTATACCCTATTATTGTTTCTACTGCCTAAATACCTCTTCTCCTGATACCTTGTTCTCATACACTAAGCATCTTTCTTTGGGTTCCTCAAACTAGCCAAGTCAGCTCCTTCCTCAGGATCTCTTGTTTGGAATTCTTTATCCAGGTAAAATATCACCTCTATAAATAGGGTCTCCCTTGATTATCATGACTTATCTCTCTGAAGCCACTTTCACATTACAGATTTTTGCTTTCATCTCTCTTTTCTGTCTGTAGATTTTTTAATATTGATTTTTTAAATATTGTTATTTCTAATTCTTCTTACTTTTATGTAAGTTCACTGCCAATTAGAATGTTGTGTGGCATATTCACCACTGAATGCCCAGTGTCTAGGAATGCCTTTTCCACATTAAAATGGTAACATTTTATAGAATAACTACTGAAAATGGAATTAAGTATATAAAAACCCTGAGTATATCTACCCTCTAATATTTAGTCTGTGAGTGATAGTAAAAAAATACACTTATTGTTTTTCCAGGTTAATTAACATATTTGTAAACTAGTAGCAAAATTTTTGTTTACCTGAAATGATTGTTGTGAAAATCTAATAAAATATATATGAAAGAAAGTAATTTACAGATTTTAAAGTGCTGTACAAATGCAAGTTTTTTGCAGTTATTCTCTACTTGGATATATCTACTGAAGCTACAAAGCCTCAAAACAGATCTCCACCATTCACATAACTACTAGTATTTACCTCAAAGATATAAATGTAGTGATCTGAATGCACCCCTATGTTCGTAGCAAGTGTAGTGATGAGCACGGGGTGTTATACGCAACTAATGAATCACTACACACTACAACAAAAACTAATGATGTACTATATGCTGGGTAACTGAACATAATAATAATAAAAAAAAAGAATTTGATCTTTTCTAAACAAATTGAACTCAGAAGTTTGGTCATACAGACTTTTAATGACAATTTTCAAGAAGCTGTAGAATAGGGGCGCCTGGGTGGCACCGCGGTTGGGCGTCTGCCTTCAGCTCAGGGCGTGATCCCGGTGTTGTGGGATCGAGCCCCACATCAGGCTCCTGTGCTGTGAGCCTGCTTCTTCCTCTCCCTTTCCCTGCTTGTGTTCCCTCTCTCACTGGCTGTCTCTATCTCTGTCAAGTAAATAAATAAAATCTTTAAAAAAAAAAAAAAAAAAGAAGCTGTAGAATAGTAAATGACATGTGTTCTGCATTTTAAGACTAACTTAATGAAGTATATTATTATTGAAGACACATATGTATGTAATGAAGAATATTATTATTCTATCAGGAGGATTATTTAAATGAATAAACTTTACAAAGCAGTGTCTTTAAAGGTTGGCAACCTTTTATACAGTTACGCACAGGTAGGTGTTTATACAATTATTTTATGGTTAAGAAAAAGCAGCAAGATACTAGAAATCAATGGCCATTGAACATAAATAGAAAATAAAAATAAAATGATCTTTAAAATTAGAATATAAATCGATGTGAACATGAGTCAACTGACAGAAATTGAATTTTTAGAATGCATCTGTTCCAGTAAGTGTGCTACAGTTGTGGATATTTGGCTAATGATCTAGAGTACTGAAGGAAATGTCGTAGCCAAATTCAGGGTAGAAAATTTTAGTTCTGCCCACAAAACTTATGCTGTATGTGTATGCGTGCGCGTGCTTACTTAATCAGTTGTGAGCAAAGGGAATGATGATTTCACAAGAGGATAAAAGGAAAGAGGAAGTATAGATATGACAGCTCCTTCACTCATCAAATAAATGTTTATTTTTAAGTCATATATTTTATTTGGTATTTAGTCATTCTGAGAGTTAATCGTTCAAAAACTATTAATCAAGGACCTTATGTACTGAGAGTTATAAAAGTGAACAGGTACAAATAATCTCTGCCCTCTCTGATTTTATAATCCGTTGGAACGGAGGGTGAGGATACAAAAAGTGATGAAACAAATACGATAAATCAGGATAGGTACTGTAATAGGAAAGTTTAAGGTGTAAAAGAATACTGTAAGTGAAGCACTTAACTGGGACCTGATATCAGGGGGAAAAGAGACTACGTTTTCATCACAGACAAGAGCATCAGCAGAGTTTCTAGATCCTATTAGGTTAGGAGGATATGGAGTGAAGACAGTGAAGGTTAAGTGGTGAGAGATGAGGCCATGCAGGAGGCAGTGGCCATGGTTAGGGGTTTGGACTTTATCTTAAGACCACGGGAATGGCAGAATAGTTTTAGGCAGGAGAATGTCATAACTGGATTTTTGTTTATGAAACAAAATGTTGATAATGGGGTAGAGAATGACCTGAAGGCTGGGAACACAGAATCAATTGTTCACTGTTGTTAGCGGTGTGTGCATGTGGAGGGGGGCTGTTAGCAGTAATCTAATCAGAGCAAGGAATAATCACTATCGGGGTAGAGTTCAGAAGTTGTTGGAGATAAGTAAGGGATCAAATAGGTATTTATGAGGTAAGCTCTGGGGAATGGTTGGATATTAAGTGTGAAGGAGAGATCAGAGGTAGACCCCAAGATCCTAACTTTAGTCACTGTAAACACAAGAAAAAAATTCAGATTTCAGGGAAAAGGGGATACATTCAGTTTCAACATCATTAATTTGTGTGATATTCTGAAAGTGATTTTTGTAGGAAATTTTTTAAAAAATAAAACCATTTATATCTGGTGGGATACAATCAGTCTCAGAAGTTCACAGAAACCACCAGAGTGTGCTAGATTCTGAACTCCATTTAATTGTCTAAAATGGTCAACAGCCTATAAGCCAATTTACTAGCAGAGAAAATAAAAAAATTCCTATGGATAGTCTGGTCAGGGATAATAAAGCGTTAATTTGCTGGAATTACTCCAAGAAACAAAACTGAACAAATATTTCTCTAATACAGAGTATGAAGAGGAAACAAGGGCAGTTTTGAACAGTCTGTTGTTATGTGTTGAGAGCAGCTTAGCCAAATAGGAATCAAAACAAGGGGTTAGGAAGCTTCTGTTCTAGTTCCAGTTCTATCCTTCATTAGTGGAGTGATCTTGGACAAGTTATTTATCTTCTCTCGCTTTTATTTTCTTTATTCCTTTAGCTAGTTTCCAGGCTGAGTCCTTAGACATACAAAAGAAAAACTATAGCTATTGATATAGGTATCTAGAAAACAACTGAAATATTTACCAGAGTCTCTAGAAGAAATGATAGGAAGGAAACAGGAATAATTTCATAAAAATTTCCCCCACCCTGGTCATCTTAGTATCACTTCCAAGTCTGATGCCTTCTTCTCAAATCCCTTTCCCTTTTTTATAAACTGCCTCTCAAATCTATAAAGTCCATAGCTGGAGACAGTTCAATCTCTAATCACCTAACCTTCTCTTCTCCGAAATATTTTTATCTTTTTATAATCATTGGTCATCTTTTATAATGTAAAGCCTTCTAGCTTATTTAATTATTTTATTTACCCTTTTGGATTTCCCTGATCTATGTAAAAGCCCCATAAATATTGAGGTAGAACAGCAACACCACTCCTGAATTCTCATATGATACATAAGCTATGTCTGCACTGGAGAGTAGGGGTACTGTGGGAGTGAGGAGGTTAGGGAGGAAACCGGGGCTGATGGTCATGATTGGGTGGGGATGGACAGTGCAAAAACGAACTTTAAGGATACTTACAAGTCTTTCACTTTAAGCAATATTTCCTACGACTATGGTAAAGAATATGTATTTATGGAGAGCATTAATTGAGTTCCATACCCTTTCTGTCCACGCATAGATAATTGATTTTATACACTGACTTTATCTTTATCTCAACTGTAGGTTCATGTTGTTTGTTTTGTCAGATTTATTTAAAGACTGTGTCTTGATTTCTTCCAACTACCAAGGTATTTAATGGATATTTTGTGGCTGCTCAACACATTAAATCTAAGGGATTTTTTTTTTAAGATTTTATTTATTTGACAGAGAGAGACACAGCGAGTGAGAGAACACAAGCAGGGGGAGTGGGAGAGGGAGAAGCAGGCTTCCCGCTGAGCAGGGAGACTCATGTGGGGCTCAATCCCAGGACCCTGGGATCATGACCTGAGCCTATGGCAGGCGCTTAACGACTGAGCCCCTCAGGGGCCCCAATCTAAGGGATTTTTTAAAAATCTGACAATAGCAAAAGAGACATCAGTGTATATGCTGATGTTTAAAATAGTAAAAATCTAGTGTAAGTAAAATAAAGCTAAACACCTACAACATTTGTGTGTGAGAGATATTTGTATATGACTCATTGTTCAGTGTTTCTTTAGAGCACACTGCCACATCAGAAGCTAAAAATAACCTAAGTTGTGCCCCTAAAAGGAGGATGTATCTAAGTTCAAAACAAGGGGCTATAAATTTCAAACCATGGTTGACAATGAATAAATAAACTTTAAGCATTAAGCTTGAGTATAGTAATAGAATGTTCTTTTGTGACTAGATCTTAATATAAGCTATGTATTATATATATGGCAAGAGATGCATAAAATATGATTTTACATAAACTTTTTCATCTAAGTCCTATTCCGGAGAATCTCCCAGAGCAAATGACTTAAAGGACAGATTAACTGTAGTCAAAGTCACTCTTGTAAATGCTTACCAGTTAGTCTTTCCCTTAAAGTCCTCTGAGGTTTACTGTCTTCATAGGCCGGGAAAATTCTGCCTGCTCATCTGTTTCATCTGCCTGCAGTATTAACCTCACGCCAAAGCTGTTATTGCTGCATAAATTAATGAATACAAGTTATTGTACAAAGTTCTCAAAACTATAATTGCACACACTGGGGAAAATTACCGCGAAATATGTTTTATATTGGTTGATTTTCAAACACAACCTGAATGTTGTTGAATATATTTCTGAAAATAGCTAGATCTAATCTTAAGCTTTATTTATTGTGTTACTGTTTATTTTATCTTGGAACAAAATAGCTGTGCCTCATTACTGTTAGAGGAATTATGAATCAACTCTTAGTATATCTGTGTTATAAGTTTGTAGATAATACATAGATTAGATAATACATAGACTAATAGATAAAATAAAATAACACCTTCTACCTTTGTATTTTAACAATATAGGGTTGAAAAGAACACATATATCATATGCATTATCATAATACATATCAACATCTTAGATAAATATGATAATTTCAGAATTCTAATTTCTAAAGCCCAACAAGAGACTAAGATACAAATTGAAATTAATCTGAAAAATTACAAAATGATGGTAAACTCATTCATATTTCAGAAGAAATTAAGAGCTACCCATAACTGCAGAACCAACTTTCTTTTCTTTTTTTCCAGCTTTATTGAGATTGACTGAAACATAACATTTGTAAGTTTAAGGTGTACAATGTGTTCATTTGATACATTAGTAAGTTATAAAATTATTAAAACATTTAAGATCTACTCTCTTAGCAATATTCAAGTATATGATACAGTATTTTTAGCTATAATCATCTTTCTAATCACCATGTACCAAATGTGTTAATCATAGCTGGAAGTTTGTACCCTTTGATCAGTATCTCCCTATTTCCCCCATCCACTCTCAAACTCCTAGTAACCCCACTATACACTGTTTCTTTGAGTTTGGCTTTTTTAGATTCCACATACAGGTGATATTATACAATATTTGTTTTTCTCTGTCTGACTTATTTCACTTAGCATAATGCCCTCGATGCAGAACCCACTGACTTTCGTTCCACTATTCAAGATCATACACTAACTTTTCATTAGGTTCAAATTAAAAGTGTTTTAGCTCTCTCATTTACCATATCAAGGAAATTTCTTTCTTTTTTTTTTTTTTTTAAGATTTTATTTAGTTATTTGACAGAGATAGAGACAGCCAGCGAGAGAGGGAACACAGCAGGGGGAGAGGGAGAGGAAGAAGCAGGCTCATAGCAGAGGAGCCTGACATGGAGCTCGATACCACAACGCCGGGATCACGCCCTGAGCCGAAGGCAGATGCTTAACCGTTGTGCCACCCAGGCGCCCCAAGGAAATTTATTTCTTAAAAAAACCCTGTTTTCTCTTCTTCTTCCTTGACCATGCAAGATATTCTTAAGTTTACAACTGGACAATTACAGTTATAGTACAAGTAGTCTTTTCAGTATAGTTTGCTTCACCTTGAGTGCTGCCAACTCATGACTATTCAGTGAGCATTGTCTTGTCTCTTTCTCATTCTCACTTTTCTTTCTGGAATTTTCATTAGAAGGTAGAACTTTTCACTCTGTATTTGGGTTCCCTAACATTTTTCTATATTTCATTTCTTTATCTTTTTGTGCTGCATTTTATTGTTTTTTTAACATCTACTTTTATTTAATTCACCAATTCTCAACTGAATGTGCTGTTAAATTCAGAATTAGTAATATTTATTGTAAGGCTTTCTATTGTGGATGTTCTATTCTATGTCTTATATATTATATTCAGATTATATTTAAATGGATTATATAAGTATATATCCATTTAGTTATTTTTCAGCATTCTTGGTTAATTTATTATATCCTCATAATTCTTATTAACTAGATCTTTTCTCTCATGTTTATTCTTTATTTTTAAAAATATTGAATCCACTGTTATTTTTTGTATCTGAAATTTCTAACATATAAAATATTTGTAAACTATAGTTAAGAATGTTTCTGATGTTTCTTGTTCATATGCCTTATTTTCTTGTATTGCCTTTAATTGTATACTCTGAGGTGTTCGTTTTCCTCGAAAAATTATTTGAAGAAGTTCTTTTAAGTCTATTGTGATGTTTATCATGATGTTTCTTCAGAATTCATTTTGTTTACTTCTGCCAGAGACTTGAGGAATCTACCAGTTCTGTCAACTTTGAAACAAAATTAATAGTTTGAGAATTTGGGGACAGGAAGGTCATGTAAGGGATTTGAACTTAACAATTCTGTGTTAAGGCTGGCTTCTGATTAAAAAATTCTCAGGAATGAGTTAATTCTTCCCTCCTCTATTCTGTGATATGATAACTTTTGTTGCCTTCTTCTGGGTGGAAAAGTGACTTCTTTTTTTTTTTTTTAATTATATTATTTTAGTCACCATACAGTACATCCCTGATTTCTGATGTAAAGTTCGATGCTTCATTAGTTGCATATAACACCCAGTGCTCCATGCAATATGTGCCCTCCTTACTACCCATCACCAGTCTATCCCATTCCCCCCACCCCCCTCCCCTCTGAAGCCCTCAGTTTGTTTCTCAGAGTCCATAGTCTCTCATGCTTCATTCACTTTTCTGATTACCCCCCCCTTTCTTTATCCCTTTCTTCCCCTACCGATCTTCCTAGTTCTTATGTGACTTTTTCTGTCTTACCTTTTTCTTGAGAGTGCTGTTTATTGTGTTCTCCATTTAATGAACTCTGGGCACTTGTATTACTTTTCCAAGTTGGCCATAGGCTTGCTTGCAGTTTTCTTCTTTCTTTTTTATAGAAGTCCATGAAACTAAAGATCAATTGCAAGATAGTAAGCAAATACCCCTACAATAGAATAAATTTATATTTCTCAGTTTATTTCTAGTTAATTTCTCATTGTTTTTGATTTCATGTAGACTTTGGCCTTATAAATCCTTAAAATTGTGGTCTTTGGTGCTTTTAGAATAGTTGTTTCTCATATTTGAGGTTTAATCAATCAGTCAATTAATTTTAAAGAGATAAGGTGTGTGGCTGGTGTTATAGCTAACAACTAAAGTCTATATCAATTTATTTTTAAAAAATCTTGGTCAATTCTATGTAAAGGAAGAGATAAGGATTATACTTTTGGGTTGCAGAAAGCCAAATCATCCACAACAGCAATGCATGATGCAGAAAATGAGATAATAATGCCTTAATAACATTTGTGTGTTTTTAGTTTTCTTAAGTTTGTGTCTTTAAATATCAAAATTTTTATTTTAGTTATTAATAAATTTAACCCTATGATTATTTTGTTGCAATCTCTAAAGACAGCAAATCCCACTTTCTTTTTTCCCTTCACTTTTATACAAATTTAAATTATTTTTTTAATATATCAGATGAGCAACATTTTTGTACCTTTTCCTTTTCTTAGGTAAGCAGCAGTACCTGGGAAGAAATATATATGTGCCTTTATTTCTTCAGGGTCCCAAGATTATCTTTTTCTTTAAAATTTTCTCTTTTAAATGTTTGAAATAGGAAAACAATTAAATGGGAATTATTTTATTAATAATTAATAAATAAAAATAATTTAATTAATATGTAGTAATGAGAGTATTGCCATTATAGAAATAGTAATACTGATGAACATGTATAAAAGAAATGTTTCAGTTTAAAGGATAAATGAATTATCTTAAAATATATGCATATGCAAGCTCTCAAATTTAAATTTCTATAATAATGTAATCATGAATATAAAATATAAATTGGATATTGTTGGAGGTGATTCAAGGGAATGCTTTCTTTAATTAGTAGTGTAGAATAATGGGTTGTAAAGATGTCATTACTTAAACTGTTTAATAATTTTGTGTGTTTTTAGTATTTTTTCTTGAAAATATAAACATACTGACTTTTAAGTTTTGTGCTTTTATTTTATTATGATTTTTAAAGGATTTTTATTTTTAAGTAATCTCAACACTCAAGGTGGGGCTTGAACTCACAACCCCAAGATCAACAGCCACATGTTCCACCAACTGAGTCAGCCAGGCATCCCAAGTTTTGTATTTTTAAATATCAAAATGCTTATTTTAGATTTTAATAAGTAACTCTGTTTATTTTGTTGCAATCTCTAAAGACAGCAGATCACTTCAGTAGTTTCAGTAATGTCTGAAACTGACCAAGAAAGCTTACTCTGGGTTGCCTGGACAGTTTCATTTGAACTCAGGTTTTCCTATACACACATCCTCCGGGTGCTGGGTACCTGATGTTTTTTAAACAACTACTATAAACAGTTGGTATCTAAGCCCATATTGCCTGATACCCAAGAAAGCTACTTCTCTCCTCACTGGCTATATTGTTCTCATGAATACCCTATTTGAATATCTGAGTACCCTATAAGAGAGCATAGAAGAGAGCACAGAATCTGCCACTAGAACACATGTCTCATTGAGTGCTCCAGCACACTCTGGGATGCTGGAAGGATTGAATATTGCAATTGCATAAGATATCAGTGCTCAGACCACTACTTTTGCCTTGTGACTACTATTTACCTATTATGTATATTCATCATTTTTGTGTCACATTCTAGGTATGTGACATTACATCATAATTTATTAAAATAGTAAAAGAAAGATGAATTAAAATACCATTAAGTATTTATATCAGAGAGGGGCTAATTTTTTCTCCCTAAACCTTGTCTCTCACATCTTTGATAATGTCTACATAATTATAGGCAACTATTTTATAAAAAGATAAATTTTATCTAGGCACCACTTGTTTTTTCCACAAAGATGCCAAGAATTCTATTTTGTTTTGATTTTCTGTCTACTGATCTGCAAATTGTTTTGATATTGTATAGATACAGTTCAAGTTATCATTAATGTGTCAAGCAATAAGTTCTGTGTTTTAGATGGTGAATATGATTGAAAATATGAAAAAGAAGTTTAAATTGCTACAAAACATGAAACAATTCTCTATAATCCTCTTTTCCCTCAGAAACAGACACACACAGTAATGGTTATTTCCCAACTGTTAACTATAAGCTACAGTTTCATTCACTGCAACAGCAACATATGCATTCCACTGTTTTAAAGAACCATTATTTATGAAGAATTGAAGCACTACATATAAAAGTAGAAAGCTAGAGAGAGGAAGTTTACTTAAAGATGTAATATATGTATAAAAGCTACAGAACAATTTTTTCTTCATATGGCATGCTATTGTAGCCTATCCAACATTTTTTTAACAGTTGACATAACTTTAAGGTGAATTAGTAGTGGGAAAGACTCTGAGAGTACATATTAATTAGTCAGGCTTATACCATTTGTAGCTATTTAAGGTGTGCATTATCCCTCTGCCTCCACAGGAACCATTATTGCTTTAAGGGCTGGAGCCTACACAAGGCAGCCAAGAGTGTGACAGAGACAGCAGGGGCCCACTCTGAAGCTGCTGAGTCCATCTGTCATAGCAAGGATTTTAGCATTTACTTTAAAATCAAATTTCCATTCCAAAATTTGATTTCTCCAACCACTGAGTCTTGCAACATTATATATTTTTACTCTGTTGCTATTTCTGGAGCAACTAGTCATGAGTAGCTCTGCATTAAAATTTGAAAATATGTGTATGTATTAAAAATTCATTTTAAACTTCATTTTATTTAAAAAGATTGGGGAATATGATGTTTTAGGGAATTAAATAAATATGTAATTGTCATACACATTCCCAAGTGATATTAGTAATATATCTCTCCCTTAAAATTTATAAAATTTATACAGGCAATTTTCAATGTTCAGAGAAAATATCAGCTATGGATTTTACAATGCTTAAAATAATCTTAATAACAATTATACTGTTTATATGTAAATACCAGTTAACAGCAATTTTCAATTGATCAGAAAATAAAATTTAACTAATACTATTTCTGAACACACGTGTGTGTTAATAAAGCACATGAATAGTGTATGTATGGATATACACATATTAATATGCACTATATACATATACACACATATATATTGTGCACTATATGGTGTCTGTACATATGTACACCATAGTGGACTACAAATGTGGACTATAGCTTTATCTGTATGTACATGTTTGTCCCTATATGCATACATGTTCATATATGCATAAATCTTTACATACAAGCATATTTTTACAATATGATATTATAAAATCTGTAGTGCTCGCTATATGTCAGTCAGTATGCTCTTAGCTATGCAAATGATTTCAACTGATGATTTTTCCTATCTTATATATTCACTACCCTTTAACTAATTCCGAAAATAGGATAAGGGATAAAGAACTTAAAGTGCTTGTTTGAATGAAATGGTAGTTGATACATGATTGAAAGCATGAAACAGATAATGGAATTATATATTTAATCAATGCCTCTTAGTTGAAGATAGTTGTTCTTTAGAATTTTTCCCCACCTTATCGCTCAACAATATATTATTTCTACTAAGAATGAAATGAAAAGTGATGCAATCATTTGATAGAATGTTTGTTCACTCTGACAGGTAAATAGTCTATGAAGAGAAAAGTAATGTTGATTTCATCAAAGAAAAACTGTTGAAAATCAATCAGCTCTCATACACAGCTAAGAAAATAGTCACTGCTTTTCAAACCATCAAATCCTTTCTGTAAATGTCTAAAACTACAAGATAATTAAAATGTCAGCTAGCACTTTTATTAATCATTTTTGTGTATTTAAAAAGAGAAATAAATCACAGCATATTTTCACTTCTAGATTTACATACCTGTGTTAAAAATCAAGAATGAGCAAATCCCCTCAGCTGCATCTCTAAGTCCCCATATACTTGCTCTTCCCTGACACCCCCCAGACGAGTGCTTAATATTAAAAAGAGGTTTTGCCAGAATCCAAGCTCGCTTTATTTTATTAAAGCATAAAGAAAATTATCATTTTCAAACCATAATGGTCCTGATTCCAAACTTCAGCTTTTTTACATGATGGAAATATAAAATGCTGACAGACCTGTGAAAAGTTACCTATCTATTCATTAGTACGTCTTTCTCAAAGCAATCCAGAGTTCCTTCCAACTGACACATATTGCCTACTGTATCTCAGAGTATACAAATCTGGCCTAGACATAGAGATCTGTTTTTAATTATTTTTTATTGTGGTATAATTAACATAAAGTGAAATGCAACAGGGTTCTTTTCAATGAAGTTTGACAATTGATTAAACCTGTGGACCTACTACCCTTGTAGTTGCATAAAATCTTACACAAGATTGTCAGTGTGGCTCTATAGAAAATCCCTAATTGAGCAAAATTCCTGAAAATGTTTATGAAATATAAGCTGTAATTCATATTCTTTATTTTATCTGATAGCATCAATTAATTCATGCTACATATATTTTTGGAACTCTTACTATGTGCCAGAAAATATATATATTAAAAAAAAAAAGTGAATGTGAAACAAACATCTTGAAGATTTCAGTAAAGGTGGCAGATATGTCCACACTTCTAATTGTCTTTTTTTTTTTTTTTGAGAGAGAGAGAGAGAGAAAGAGAGCAGGGAAGGGGTATAGGGAGAGAAATAATCCAAGAAGTTAGCTCCTCCATGGGGCTCAATATCACCCCCTGAGATCAGGACCTGAGCCAAAATCAAGAGTCAGATGCTTAACTGACTGAGCCACCCAGGTGCTCTTATAATTATCTTTTTTATTTGAGATGAAAACACTTAGAAGGAAGACCTTAGGCATAAAGGGTAGCATAATGATTTTTCTATTCATTCTTGGATTGATCAGAGATTTGCTCAATGAAGTTTCTTGAAAGTCCCATGTTTTCACAGGTTTCAACAAATTTGCATGTAGTTTATTGCATCAACTCTTGTTTAATATTTTATATTTATTTTATGTTTCAAATCCACAGATAAGAAGTTATGGTTTTGAAGTCTAGAGATGTCTATTTTGTCATCACTTTTTATATGTGAGCTGAAGTGGCATGCACCATTTCTGGTTTTGCCACTAAAAGTGTCCCGGGAATGATTTTCCATGCTCTTTTCATTTCTATGAATGCGATATAGATAAGAAGAGTCAACCTGAAGGCCAGCTGTAAATGATGGAAAGGAAAAATGTAAAGAGCTTGGAAATTCAAATGAGAGTTTTGAGAAGTATGTGTTAATCTAGAACAATAATTTTAATCTTTTATCTAGGAAATAATTTTTATTATATTTCATCCTTTATTTATTTATTTATTTGGCACAAAAAGGTGTTTTTATTAAAGCACAGGAACAAGGACAGATGGGTAGAAAGAGCTGCACTGGGGTTGTGAGGAGCAATTGATTATATATTTTTAAGTAGAGAGAGTAGAGATAAAGGAATTTTCCGAAAGGATTTTTATGTATTAAAGAAGACACAGTATCCTGGAGGTCTGCCTATAGTCAAGCTAAGGTTGCTTTTTTGCCACTAGCAAAGTGTTACCATTGAGGCAGATGTGAGTTCCTTTAGGAATGTCAGACTCTGCCTGTATCAGTTATTTATCAATGGGCTGCAAATGTAAGGAAATTTAAATTTATCTACTTTTCTTTTGCCTTTATTCTCCTCATCATTTTCCCCCTGAACAATTTTGACCCTTAAATCTTTAAGGTTGCTGAGTGTGAAAGGTCTTATCTTCTGTAACTTCTTGCTGAAAAGAGGCGTAGAGATGTTCTTACCTATAGGTCAATATTATACATTTTGGACTTTGTAGTTAATAAAAACTCTTAGTGAAAGGAAAAAATAATAAAGTTGTAGTTACTACAGAAAAGTGATAAAATTGAGTGCAACAGAAGAGCTAAAAACAGAAAATTTTTATTGAATAAAGTGATATATGCCAGTGGAGTCTAGAATTATTCTTAAATATGATTTGGGTAATAAGTATACTATTAAGGGACAAAGCATACTAATAAGGACTTATATGGCCATCATTAATCCTGTAGAATTAAATGGTCAGTTAATTTTTTACCAAATGAGTTTAGAATATCTAGGTATATAATTAGAAAAATTAATATGAAATTCAGGGCTAGAGAATATATTGTGGATTCATCAATATAATACAAATGTTTCTACAACCATAAGTCTGAGATAATCAAATAGTCTGTAGAGAAAATTCTTAACTATTAAGCTTTACAAAAATAAAAAGTTCAATAGAAGAACAAAGTAAGAGAATAAGAATGGGTAAATAAAGATGAAATTAGAATTGGCTAAGGTAGTATTCTCAACAAATGGTACATACAATAAACATAAAAGAATAGAAGGGAAGACAATTGTGTACAAGAACTCTTCTAAACACAGAATATGGCAAAAACTATATAGGTTAGATATATAAGTAAGATTTCCCATTTTCTTCCTAATTTCAGTTTCAGGATCTTTAGTATTTCTGGTACTCTTGAATAAACAAGTTTTTAAAATATGGTGAGATGGAATATGAACAATGCCCAGGATTAATTCCTCATGCATAAAGAATGTCCAAAAATGAACAGGGTTCTAGCTATTGCTTAGTTTATGAGTATTGATTATGGCATAACTAAGAATTCCAGTAGAGAAATAGGTGCACTATTTGCAAACTCTGTAATATTGTGAAACATTAACCAAATGTTCTACATTCATGATTTTAGGTTTTTCAGGAAAAGTTTCAAAAATCCTGTTCTGGTCAAGCAGGAAGAAAATCAAAGAACCACTGGTGAACACATGTGGAAAAAATATATATATATATTATATGAGCCTCCATAAATAAATATGAAGAATAATGACTTTATTAAATAAATAATAAAACACAAAGATATATTTCAGAAGTAAAAGAGTACAGAAGTTATGACATAAGCATTCTGGGACGTCCCATGATTTCGCACACAAGCCAAGTGAACAACTTGACTGTCCCATATTTCACATCATTTTCTTCTCATTATATGTCTTTGACAAGCCAAGCCAATTGCTGGGGTCACTTTTATGGGAGAATTTGATGGTCTTAGAGACTGCTATGGAAACCTGTCCAGTAACCTGATGCTTGCCCAGAGTTACATGAATGTGAACCAAAAAATAAAATTCCAACAAATCCACTCTCTTGCATCAAAGAGAATTACAAGCTACATAAGAAAGCCCTGTTTGAAAAAAGGATAATAATAAACACTGAATTTTAATAAATGAGTTTCTGATTGTAAGCTTCAAATTCAAGAAGGTGAAATCTGGCCAGACATTAGGAATGCTAGATTTCAGTATTGGCTCTGATATTTTAGCCAAGGTTCATCATCATCTCTACCCCATCTTTCACCATAGCTGGCCAATGTGTCCTATGGTCAATAAAATCTCTCTCCTTTTTCTGGTCCCAGGAAGTCAGCTTGATATCTATCAAATCATTCTGAACACCTGTGACCTCAATCAGAGATCCAAGAAAATAATTTCTGCAATTCTACAAATAGAAAAGTGACCACTTTCTGCAAGGTAGGAGGTGCAGAGAAGTGAATCCGAGGAGATATATCAGAAGATAAATTGAGGGGGAGGAAGATTCCATAAGCCAGCTATCAGGCAGTGATATAGCAGTGGAATGCAAAATCAGAACTTTTAGAAGTCTGCTCCGGTGAGGGGCACACTGCCTGAAAGGTGCTCAGGTGGTGAAGTGGGGTGGAATCCTAGGTGGGACAGTGTAGGTCAGGATCCCTGGGGTCACAGAAAGAATAGGGGTGCCTGAGTGTAGCAGAGTTCCCAGACATCAGAGGGGGGAAGCTGGCTGCAATCAGCAAGCCCAGGGGTGGGCTCTCAGCTCACAGTTGCCATGTACCCTGAACCAAGGTGCAGTTGAGCTACCACTCTCCAAGCAGTGGCCCAACAAGCAGCAGAACCCCAGAAAGACCCACCTCCCTCCCCTGGGAGAAGCAGTTCAGGTGCACGCCTCAGGAGTCTGGAGGTTTGGAGACTCGAAGCGGGATGGTGTGCCTGAGATAGAAACCTTGGATCACAGGTCGGGTGAGCAGGGAGACAGGAGTGATTGACTGCCTTTCCCTGAGGATGCACTGAGGACTCGGGGCTGCAAGCATTCAGCACCAGGGCTGGACATTGGGAGACCATTTTAATTTTCATCCTCTAAAGCAGGGGGGAAAGCCTTCAGGAAACAAAAGCCACATAGAGCAATACAGAGTTGCTTAATGCCTGGCCCCATGACAAGGGCAGTGCAATTCTGCCTGGAGCAAATACACCTGAGAATCAGTGCAAAAGGTCTCTCTCCCAGAACACTAGCAAGAACATCTGTCTAAGACCAAGTTTACCAATCACAAAGAAGTGCAAAATTCCAGCACTAGGGGAAAGCACTACATAGAATTCATGTGTTTGTTTGTTTTTTCTCATGTGTCTTTAGATTTTCAATTTTACTATTTTTTCTTTCTTTTTCAACCAATTTCTTATTTTATCACCTTTAAGTCTTTTTTTTAATTTTTATTTTTACAGTTACATTCTATCTTTACATTGTACTTAATTTTATTTTTGTACATATATAAGTTTTTCTTTCTTCACAATTTTGGGAACTAATTTTCTAACAAACAGATCAAAATACACACATGATCCAGTGTATTGCTCTGTTCTGTTTGCCTGTCTGATTATATTCTCTCTCTTTCTCTCTTTTTTTAATTTTTTTTTCTTTTCAGTTTTGGATTATCTTCTGATTTGTTTAGTGTATATTTCTCTGGGGTCATTGTTGCCATTTCAGTATTTTGTTCTCTCATTCATCTATTCTTCTCTGGACAGAATGACAAGGCAGAAAAACTCACCTCAAAAAAGAGAACAAGAGACAGTACTGACTGCCAGGGACGTAATCAGTATGGTCATAAGTAAGATGTCGGAACTAGAGTTCAGAATAACGACTATAAAGATACTAGCTGGGCTTGAAAAATGCACAGAAGACACTAAAGAATCCCTTTCTGGTGAACTAAAAGAACTAAAACCTAATCAAGTTGAAAACAAAAAGGCTATTAATGAGATGAAATTTTAAAATGTAGGCTCTAACTGCTAGGATAAATGAGGCAGTAGAGCAAATAGGTGATATAGAAGACAAAATGATGGAAAATAAAGAAGCTGAGAAAAAGAAAGGTAAACAATTATTGGATTAGCAGGAGACAATCTGGGAAATAATGATACCACAAAGTGAAACAATGTTAGAATAATTGGGATCCCAGAAGAAGAGGAAAGTGGTGGTGGTGGGGGGGAGCCAGAAGGTTTATTGAAAGTAAATTATAGCAGAGAACAACCTTAATCTGAGGAAGGAAATAGGCATTCAAGACCAGGAGGCAAAGAGAACTCCCCTCAAAATCAATAAAAATAGGTCAACACCCTGACATATAATACTGAAACATGCAAATCTCAGAGACAAAGAGAAAATCCTGAAAGCAGCTCGGAATAAGAGGTGGATAACCTACAACAGTAGAAATGTTAGACTGGCAGCAGATCTACTCACAGAGACCTGGCAAGCCAGAAGGGACTGACATGATATATTCACAGTGCTAAATGAGAAAAATATGCAGCCAAGAATACTTTATCCAGCTAAGATGTCAATGAAAATAGAAGGAGAGATTAAAAAGCTTCCAGGACAAACAGAAATTAAAGAATTTGTGATCACTAAACCAGCCCTGCAAGAAATATTAAAGGGGATCCTGTAAGTGAAGAGAGAGCCCAAAAGTAACATAGACCAGAAAGGAACAGAGACAATATACAGAAACAGTGACTATACAAGTAATATAATGGCACTAAATTCATATGTTTCAATAGTTACTCTGAATGTAAATGGGCTAAATGCTCCATTCAAAAGACACAGGGTATCAGATTGGATAAAAAAGCAAGACCCATCCATATGCTATCTGCAAGAGACTCATTTTAGACCCAAAGACACCTCCAGATTGAAAGTGAGGGGGTAGAAAACCATTTACCATGCTAATGGATATCAAAAGAAAGATTAGGTAGCAATCCTTATATCAGACAAATATTAAAACAAAGACAGTAATAAAGATGAGGAAGGACACTAGATCAGAATTAAAGGGTCTATCCAACAAGAAGATCCAAAAATTGTAAATCTTTATGCCCCTAACATGGGAACAGTCAATTATATAAACCAATTAAAAACAAGCTTAAAGAAACTCATTCATAATAATACAATAAGATTAGGGGATTTTAACACCCCACTCACTGCAATGGACAGATCATCTAAGTAGAAAATCAACAAGGAAACAAGAGCTTTGAATGACACACTGGACCAGAGGGACTTCACAGATATATTCAGAGCATTCCATCCTAAAGCAACAGATTACACATTCTTCTCAAGTGCACATGGAACAACATTCTCCAGAATAGATCACATACTGGGTCACAAATCAGGTCTCAACCAGTATCAAAAGATAGGGATCATTCTCTGCATATTTTCAGACCACAATGCTTTGAAACTTGAACTCAATTACAAGAGGAAATTTGCAAAGAACTCAAATGCATGGAGGCTAAAGAGCTTCCTACTAAAGAATGAATGGATCAATCAGGAAATTAAAGAAGAATTTAAAAAATTCATTGAAACAAATGAAAATGAAAACACAACAGTTCAAAACCTTTGGGATACAAGGATAAGAGGGAAGTATATAGTAATACAAGCCTTTCTCAAGAAACAAGAGAGGTATCAAATACACAACCTAATCTTACACTTAAAGGAGCTGGAGAAAGAATAGCAAATAAAGCCTAAACCTAGTAGAAGAGAATTAATAAATATCAGAGCAGAAATCAATGAAATAGAAACCCAAAGAACAGAACAGATCAATGAAACTAGGAGCTGGTTCTTTGAAAGAATTAATAAGATTGGTAATCCCCTGGCTAGACTTATCAAAAAGAAAAGATAAAGGACACAAATAAATAAAATAATGAATAAAAGAGGAGATATCACAACCAACACCCCAAAAATATAAATAATTTTAAGAACATATTATGAACAATTATATGCCAACAAATTAGGTGATCTGGAAGAAATGGATGCATTCCTAGACACCTCTAAACTACCAAAACTGAAAAAGGAAGATATAGAAAACCTGAACAGACCCATAACCAGTGAGGAAATTGAAGAAGTAATCAAAAATCTCCCAGTAAACAAGAGTCCAGGTCCAGATGGCTTCCCAGGGAAATTCTATTAAACATTTAGAGAAGAATTAATACCTATTCTTTTGAAGATTTTTCAAAAAAGAGAAATGGAAGGAAAACTTCCAAACTCTTTCTATGAGGCCAGCATTACCTTGATGCCAAAACCAGACAAAGACCCCACCAAAAGGAAAATTACTGACCAATATCCCTGATAAACATGGATGCAAAAATTCTCCCCAAGATACTAGCCAATAGGATCCAGCAGTACATTAAAAGGATTATTTACCAGGACCAAGTGGGACTTATTCCTGTGGTGCAAGGGTGGTTCAACATCCTCAAATCAATCAATGTGATACACTACATTAATAAAAGCAAGGACAAGAACAATATTGTCCTTTCAACAGATGCAGAAAAAGAATTTGACAAAGTACAGCATCCTTTCTTGATTCAATCTCTTTACAGTTTAGGGATGGGGGAACATACCTCAAAATCACAAAAGCCATATATGAAAAGCCCACAGTGAATATCAGTCTCAATGAGGAAAAGCTGAGAGCTTTTCCCTTGAGATCAGGAACATGACAGGGAAGCCCACTCTCACCACTATTGTTCAACATAGTACTAGAAGTTCTAGCATCGGCAATCAGACAACAAAAAGAAATAATATGTATTCAAACTTGCAAAGAAGTCAAACTCTCTCTCTTCACAGATGACATATACTTTATGTGGAAAACCCAAAAGACTCCACTCCCAAATTACTAGAACTAATACAGAAATTCAGTAATGTGGCAGGATACAAAATCAATGCACAGAAATCAGTTGCATTCCTATACACTAACAACGTAACTGTAGAAAGAGAAATTAGGGAATCAATTCCATTTACAATAGCACCCAAAACCATAAGATACCTAGGAATAAACCTAACCAAAGAGGCAAAGTATCTGCACTCAGAAAATGATAAAACATTCATGAAATAAATTGAGGAAGACAAAATGGAAAAATGTTCCATGCTCATGGATTAGAAGAACAAATATTGTTAAAATGTCTACGCTACCTAGAGTAATCTATACATTCAATGCAATGCCTATCAAAATACCAACAACTTTTTTCACAGAGGTGGAACAAATAATCCTAAAATTCGTATGGAATCAGAAAAGACCCCCAATAGCCAAAGGAATGTTGAAAAAGGAAACCAAAGCTGGTGGCACCACAATCCCAGACTTCAAGCTCTATACAAAGCTGTGATCATCAAGACAGTATGGTATTGGCAGAAAAACAAATGCATAATCAATGGAACAGAATAGAGAACCCGGAAATGGGCCCTCAATTCTATGGTCAATCTTCGACAAAGCAGGGAGGAATCTCCAACAGAAAAAAGACAGTCTCTTCAACAAATGGTGTTGGAAAAATTGGACAGCCACATGCAGAAGAATGAAACTGGACTAGACACGTTTCCAAAGTCAAGGGAAACAAAGACAAAAATGAACTATCAGGACTTCATCAAGATAAAAGGTTTTGCAAAGGAAACAAAATAGTCAACAAAACCAAAATAGAACCCACAGAACGGGAGAAGATATTTACAAATTTCTTATTAGATAAAGGGCTAGTATTCAAAATCTATAAAAAGAACTTATTAATCTCAACACCCAAAGAACAAATAATCCAATCAAGAAATGGGCAGAAGATATGAACAGACATTTCTCCAAAGAAGACATCCAAATGGCCAACAGACACATGAAAAAAATGCTCAACATGACTTGGCATCAGGGAAATACAAATCAAAACTACAATGAGATACCATCTCACAGCAGTCAGAATGGCTATAATTAACAAGTCAGGAAATAACAGATGTTGGTGCGGATGCAGAGAAAGGGTAACCTTGTTACACTGTGGTGGGAATGTAAGCTGTTATAGACACTCTAGAAAATAGTGTGGAGTTTCCTCAGGGAGTTGAAGGTGGAACTTCCCTATAACCCAGCAACTGCACTACTGGATATTTACTCCACAGACACAAACATAGTGATCTGAAGGGGCACCTACATCCCAATGTTTATAGAAGCAATGTCCACAAAAGCCAAATGTTTATAGCAGCAATGTCCACAAAAGCCAAACTATGGAAAGAGTACAGATATCCACTGACAGATTAATGGATAAAGAAGATGTGATATATATATATATATATATATGTAATGGAATACTACTCAGTCATCAAAAAAATTAAATCTTGCCATTTGCAACTATATGGATGGAACTAGAGGGTATGATGCTAAGCAAAATAAGTCAAAGAAAGACAATTATATGATCTCATTCATACACAGAATTTAAGAAACAAAACAGAGGATCATAGGGGAAGGGAGGGAAAATTAAAACATGATGAAATCAGAGATGGAGACAAAGCATAAGAGACTCTTTATCATAGGAAATAAACTAAGGGTTGTTGGAAGGAAGGGGGGATGGGATAACAGGGTGATGGACAGATGTAATGAGCACTGGGTATCATATAAGACTGAAGAATCACTGAACACTACTTCTGAGTTAATAATACACTATATGTTAATTAATTGAATTTTAAAAATTAAAAAATATAAATAAAATAAAATCTCTCTTCAATGTGGCTATCTCTGACCACCGCCTATCCCAGTGTCTTTCCACCCCCAGCAACACATAGCTCTCTGCCTTGTCCAGAGCTTAGCTAAGCTGATCTGTATTACTGCTGCCTCAGCTTCCATTTTGTTTGGCTAAGCAGCCTGCAGTGACCTTAAACTGACACTAGCCCGTCATGAAAATGCACGCCCTGGATAGCAGCTGAAGTCTCGAGTAAATATAAATTCCTGACTTGACTTCTCCAATCACCCTTGTGTTCAACAGTCTCCCCTGCTTCCCAGGGCCATCCTCTTATACACTCCTTAGAGAAGATCCCCATGGGGCTAACCAAAACCCCACTCTGTTGATTTGAACTGACTGATCTGGCTTTAGCCCAGGAACCCAAAAGCACTCCACCCACAGATCTAATAAAGGTCTGGGTCCTCTCTCTTTTTCTCTGTCTAAACTCTGCTTTGATCCCCATTTTGGCCCCTGGGGGAATGCCAGGTACTTCCTCAGGACCTCTAGGTAAGAAACTTCTCTATTTGAATTTATCTTATGGTCTGTTGCTGAACCGTGGTTCACCATCCAGCACTTTGTGTTCCACTTAATGACTGCTAATTTGACAAAGTCATAACAGCCATTCAACACCTATTCCTTAGTTCAGACTACCACCATCTCAACCTGAACCAAGGCATAGCATTCTCTCAAATCTCCATTTACTTCTAATCTCTCCTTCCAGTTAGTCCTCTGTATCTCCAGGAGAGAAAGTTATTTTGATTTTGAATTTTATTAATAAAATTACTGATTTCAGTAGCTCCCATCACATGCAGACTTAAATGCAACTACTTTACCTCTTTTCCTTACTTATTCAGTCTAATTAGCCCTTATTCTCTTACTCTCTGCAGTGCAGTGACAAACTCTAAGATTAGCTTTGGGTCTACTAGAGTGTGAAGGCTGAGGTTTAGTTCAAGAATCTGGGACACTGATGATGTCCCCATTTTCCTATCGTGTCAAACATGAAGGTGTTGCTTTGATAAACCAGCAGAGGTTCATGTTGGTAGGGAAAATCCAAGGAGGAATTTTGTAAAGTATTTCAGTGATATGTAGATTACGCAGAATTTAAAGAGCAAGACAAAGCAAGAAATTAGCTTCCTTTTCCATTCTAGCAGGAAAGTGATCTATAGGACAGTGATATGGAAAACAGGTCAAGAAAATTTCACAGATAATGTGCTGCATCAGTCTCTGTTCTGTATAGCAACCTAGGATCTGTGCATTCTGTATCCTTGCCATAATTAATCTGAAACTGTATAACTGGTACGTGTTGCAGGGAGGATGGGAGAGGGTTAAAGCATCTTTTCAATGTATAATGTCCTAATATATTCTTTTTCCTTTATGATTTTATGTGTTATTTCTCATACTCATAATTCCTCTCTGAAATTGTTTTACAACTTCATGTCTAAATGGTATCTTCCCCTCTATAAATATACTGTTGACCAATTTCTCTACATAAATACATACGTATATACATATACATCATATGCATGTACATATCTATATACTTACTGCACTTTCCCCAACCTCTGCAGATTCATATGCTCCTTATCCTTACTTCCCACTCTAACTTACACACGTCTATTTTACAGTATTGGCGATAACAGTAATAAGCAATAATATTTATTGGCAATAAATACAAGTCAGTACTTAATCAGTACAAGAAGAAAGTAAAGAGTTAATGACTGCCAATAATAACATCAAAATAATTTGGATTTAAAATGAAATTACCTACAGGTACGTATATAGAAAGAAAAGAAAGAATTGAAAAACTTGGAGGTTCAGACGTGCTGTCACAAAAGCAAATGAGCATATAAATGACAGAAATCTTTACATTTTGGTTCCTGACATTTGAGACATTTGCTATATGACGTAGACAACCAGTTTTTTTTTTCTTTAAGAATAATTCTTTTGCTGGGTGTACACATTTACATTTAATTTCCCAAATTATTTTAGACTCTTCAAAAACCCCCACTCCCTTCACTTTTGTTGTCCCTAAGCTAATTTTTGTAGATGTTCACATATTATTCCTTTTGATCATAATAATATTTTACTAATGTTTGTTCCCTTAAATAGCACAAAATTTAAAATGAATAGTATTGTGCACTTTTCAATCTTAAGATCATAATAACCAGTCTTTTTGAAAAACTTTTCTTCTTTTAAAATATTTTCCTTCATGATAATCATATTTTAAAAATAACTATATGTGACAATTATTTTCATTTTCCTACTGCCTGTTAGTAAATTTATTGATGCTTTATGAATTGTAAAATAAGTTTTAATAATTATTAAAATGTGGGTTATTCCATGAAATACTATATAAAGTATAACATGTATATTTATGTATATCTAAATCTAAATATACTTATATATCTTTATTTTAGAACAGGATTCTGGAGATAAAATACACTATTTATACTCAAAAGGCTAACTCTAATTTAGAGTGAGATACAATGTACCTTGAAGTATAATACCTTGAAGATAACATCTGAGGTATGACTCCCTTGAGAAAATGACTTTAATTATTGTCATTAATAATTTCGCTACTTATACAGGGACTCTAATCTCCTTGTCATATTCTATTTAGTAATCTCTAAAGCCAAGCCTTACTTATGTCCATATTTAGAAGGTAAATTTTGCAGAATGTTGAACTAAAATATCTCACTTCAAAATATGTTCTTTTCTAGAAACATTTATGCTTTTAACTAGCCTCAGTGCTCTTGGCTGGCACCCCTGCTGATTTTGCTGACAGCAAAGAAACTACTGGTGCTCTGAAGTCATCCTAGTCATCTTTTATGCTTGGAAAATATGGCACTTCGTTCTAATTTTATTCTCGATATGGAAAATTGTGTCTGTTAATGCCTAGAATAGAACAGTGGTATTTAGTTAGTGAAGGACATTTCTTTTTTAGCATTTCCTTATTGAGAATAAAATATTGCAAGCAGCTATATTTTACAACTTTACTACAATATACAATCTAGCTCAGCCCTCAATATATATATATATATACAATATATTCATACTATATAAATATATTTATACATACATATACACACATACATATATACATAGTATATAATAAACATAATTAAATATATGTTATATAAGAGCATATAATTATATTTCTACTCACTATTATATTTCTCTTTATCATCAACCTGAATACTTCTTTTAATAAATAAAACAAATACTTGACTAGCTTAAACATTTAGAAAGGCTGGAATTATGATCATACACGGGGTTTTCCCTGTAAAATGAGATATAGTTCATTAAACAAAGGAGTCTTGGAGGAATACCTAGCCCAGTTATTCCAAAGAGTACATATATTGAAGGATTGTCATATTTTATCTTCTTTGTAAAACATCCTACTTCTCTTTATTATATTCCATATCTATCTTTCTTGTGTCTCTTATGATGTGTTTTAAATTCCCTTTTCTATTTCACAGTATCTTTCTACTTCTCCCTTTTGTTTATTTTCTATAATGCATTGTTATCATACTTATCTTATTTTTGGGTCTTATGTGACCCAGAGATTTGTTTCATACTATTCTCTCTCTTGTTAGAAAGATGATAGACAGATAGATAACTCAGAGATATTCTATCTATCCAACCTTTCCTTGAAATTCAGTATAAGTTAGGATGTATTTAACAGCAAAAATCTTGTCAAATATACTTAAACACTAAAAAAAGATATTAACAGCTGTGAAGGGGCACCTGGGTGGCTCAGTCAGTTAAGCAGCTGCCTTCAGCTCAGGTCATGATCCCAGGGTCCTGGGGTTGGGCTCCCTGCTCAGTGGGGCAGCCTTCTTCTCCCTGTCCCTCTGCCCACACTACCCACTGCTCTGCTTGTGCTCCTGCACGTGCACTTGCACACGCTCTCTCTCAAATAAGTAAAATCTTTAAAAAAAAAAAAAGATATTAACTGCTGCGGAAATTATGCAGGAGGGTAATCTTGGAAAGTTTTGATACAGTTGCTAAAAGATACTGATGAGGAAGAATTTCTCTCCATCTCTGCACTGTTGTCTATGATTTCTGACTTTATCATAAGGTTGACTCAGTTAATAAGCTTATTTTTCTTTCATATCCAAAGATAACAGATAATATTTCTGGTATCTTCTGTGCAAATAGTGGGATTCCGTTACTCTCATTGGCTTGAATTGGGTCATCTGCCTTGAAATGAAATGACTATTGTGGCCAA
Organism: Ailuropoda melanoleuca; assembly: GCF_002007445.2. Lineage (NCBI taxonomy): Eukaryota > Metazoa > Chordata > Mammalia > Carnivora > Ursidae > Ailuropoda > Ailuropoda melanoleuca. The sequence continues at coordinate 152,318,633 of NC_048219.1, forward strand.
GAGTTTAATAATTTATTTTCTTCTCCCATTGGGACTAACCAAGGGAGCTCAACCAATCACACACTCTGAATTCTACACAATGGAAAAGGATTGACTTTCTTAAAGGGAAACCAATGTTATTTTGGTGGAAATAAATGCTAAGGAAGGACTGAACAAATGCCCATATTTTATGGCCTTTCTCATAAATCAGACTTTTTCCCCTTCTATTTGTACTACTTCTTTCCAACCAATTTGGTTCGCCAATTTGAATGAGAAATCTGGTTTGCTTTGCTCTCAAACATTTGTTTCCACATTTGTTCTACTTCATATTCTTAGCTATTTTACAAGATACAACGTTATTCATGTTTTATATGAAATCATGGGGAAAAATGCCAATGTGCTGTGCTTAATAACAGTTTGGTCCTCCCCAGTTATATAAATTTAAATATACTAATAATAGAGAAATAAGCCCCTCACTTATAAGTTAATTTATCTTCACAAGGGATGTCCCTGTTTCCTTAAAAAAATACGGGAAAAGATCAGAGTAATTATCATATCTAAAAACAAATACAAAAGAGAAACACAGTCTTTCAAAGTAGTTTTATGGTGCGTGGGTGGCTCAGTCAATTAAGCATCTGACTCTTGGTTTTGGCTCAGGTCAGGATCTCATGAGTCCTGAGATCGAGCCCTGCATCAGGGCTCCTGCTCAGTGGGGAGTCTGCTAGTGGATTCTGTTTCTCTGCCCCTTCCTCTCCTCCTTTCTCAAAATAAATGAATAAATCTTTTAAAAAAGTAGTTTCATAAAGTCTAACTTCATACATGCAAAATTTTAAAGTTAACAAACATGATAATTGATGTGATTTTTGGAGGGAAAATAAAACAAAGAATGGAAAAATTGAATTGATACCACTGTCTCCATTTACTACTTCCAAGGAATATGTTCTTTGAGAACTCTCCTAGGGAACTGTACTTTAAACTCCAAAACAGGGGCGCCTGGGTGGCACAGAGGTTAAGCGTCTGCCTTCGGCTCAGGGTGTGATCCCAGAGGTATGGGATCGAGCCCCATGTCAGGCTCCTCTGCTATGAGCCTGCTTCTTCCTCTCCCTCTATCCCTGCTTGTGTTCCCTCTCTCGCTGGCTGTCTCTATCTTTGTCAAGTAAATAAATAAAATCTTTAAAAAATAAAAATAAAAAAAATAAACTCCAAAACAACTATTTTCAACATCTCCACAATACATATGAAATTACAAGATCCCATAAATATTCATCATTTTTATTTGGATATGCTTTTTTCCATGTTCCTCATTTGTTGAATATGTAAGATCTTACTAATTTTGGTAAACTCCAGCATATTAATATAATAATAGAGTGTTTAATTTTTATATGTGTATTTTTATGTACCAAAAGACTTAAAATACATATGTAAAAATAAATCCTGTGAATTAAGATAACTTTCTCATTGCTTATCATTTATTTACAGTTTAATACATATGTATTTGTTCATCTATTTCTTCAAGTAACAATAACTATTAATTTGTTCAGTTATTCTGGTATTTAGTTGAAAATTCTCCATTCTTGCCATCCATAATTTATGGAATAAACTACTTTCAGATATAAGTCTTCTAGTTCAATGGTTCTATCTAGTTCCAGACAGGATTGTTAGGGAAAGTTTTAAAACTAACCATATCCTGATAAAATTCATAAACTTAGAAAAAAAAAAAAAGGAAAAATCTTAGGAGCTTTCATTGAAGAGAACAAATTATTTCTAAGCTAAAATAAATAGCCTTTCAGTTCCAGTATATTCCATTCTGGAAATCAGAAGACAATGGACTAGCAGTCACACACTAAAAGATGAAAGGACTGCAGAAGAGCCCTGTATTCTTCTTAGTAAATGGCATCATCACTCACATAGTTTTTCAGGTCCCAAACCTAGGAATTATTGTTGAATTATCTTTTTCTTCATTCTCTATATCTAAATATCTATTCATTTAACAAATGTTTATAAACTGATTTATTTTCACTTTCACAGAGCCTATGTATTTTTATGTATGTGCAAATTTTAGTGACTCTATGACCAAAATTTCAATTCACTCCCTATTCAGAGCTACCATTCCTCTTAAGTCAGAACACTCTGTTTGGGCAACTACAGTAGACTACTAAACTCCTTTCCTTTTCCATTATTACTCTACTATAAAAATTTCTCCAAACCACTTCTGGATTATGATACTTAACTGTTCAAAGTACATTTATAACTTTCCATTTTACTTAAAAGTCAAATTCCTTACTTTGCTCTTCCATGCCCTTTGTAGTCTCACCTCTTACCTTCTCAAACACATTTCCTATCTACCATTCTCAAATTTCATCACTGACCTGAAACCTCACAGGCCTTTCTGTTTCTAGAACATTGAAATTATTTTCTGCCTTGGGGCCTTTGCATTGGCAGTTCCCTCTGCATAGGAAGTCTTGTTATGGCTGGTCCCTTCCTGTATTTCAATCTAAGCTCAGACATCACTGATTCAGTGAAACCTTCCCACACCAATTATTAGGCCTTCCAGTCTCTCATATGTACTTTAAAAAAAAAAACACATGTAACATTAAACTTAATTTTTAAAAAATTATATGTATATTAAATATCTCCTTATCCCCATCTCTTACTTGTACACTAAATTATAAGTGCTACAAGATCAAAAACATTTGTTGTTGTTGTTGTAGTTCCCTTATGTATAGCTGGGACCTAGGAAAACGTCTGACAGAACTGTTGGAAGAAGAAACTAGATTTTTATTTTTTGGAATGTATATTAAATTGACTCTACTTAGAAGCTGAGAATCATAAGGATAGTTTCAAGAGTACCTTGAACTGTACTATTTTCTTTTCAACCTGAACTGAAACAAAAAAAGAATTCTAAAAAGAATCTGACCTCATAAATTTCATAGTAGTAGGTACTTTTTAACCACATGAGTCTCATTAGCTGATATCCTTTTTCACCTAATGGCTCTTTGTCTCTGAACTTTCTTGTAATTTCATCTCTCTTGAGGTCACTAGAGGGCTTCATGCAAGGATATTAAGCTAATCCCAATGAAAACCCCATGATTTCATGTGGAAGTATCCAACCAAGTAATAAAATATTGAGGTAGAAAGAAAAATCTTGAACTCACTATTAGATGATATTTATTCCGGCTCAGGGATACATTTTTTTATGAGTTTAAGATTTAAAAAATGTCAAAGTTACCACTTACATATCAAAGTTGATCACTTTTTAAAATTTATTTTCAAGATTTTATTTATTTATTTGACACAAAGTGAGAGAGAGAACAAGCAGGGGAAGGGGCAGGCAAAGGGAGAAGAAGAAGCAAGCTCCCTGCAGGGAGACCGATGTGGGGCTGGATCCCTGAGATCACGACCTGAGCCGAAGACAGACACTTAACCAACGAAATCACCCAGGCAAACCTCAAGGTTGATAACTTCTATTATCAACCAAAATTACTTGTCATTCATTAGAGAGGATTTAATTGAAGAAACATACCTAGTAAACCATATATGATTCTAGGTTAATGAACTCTGTGGTACTGTCATGTTCCTAATATATAAAACATTACAATTAAATGCTTATTTCACAAACGCTACAAAGAAAGTGAATAAACTTCAAATAAGTGAATAGATGAAATGAGAAGAGACGTAACACCAGAAAGGTTCAGAAAAATGAGCATACAATAAGATAAAATATTTTGTGGGAACTTACTGCTAAATGAATATTAGAAGATCACTTTTTGTTTCTCATTGATGGGCCAATTTATTGGGTAAACAATTAAAACTATAATCAGTTCTGTGTAACTGTAGAAAAATAATCTATTAAATATATACATATAGGATGATCAAATGTAGAAATCCATCATTTTTCTTCCTTTTAATTCCACCAATGCCATGCATTTTAGAATACAGTATAGCCTGGATAGAATCTGATTTACATTAGAATAATTAAACCCTATTGAGAAATGAAATTCAGAAATGATGTAACACTTACAATATGTGTGTGTATGTCAGTGGGTATGCAAGTATATGATTCTTTGACTATGCTATAAAGAAAAATAAAACAAGAGTAATTTAAAATAAAATAATATTACATTAGAAGAAATAGACTTTTGCTTTTAATAAAAAATGAGAGTGAATCTGACAGTTACAAATGTAGACTAATTCAAGTGTATTGTATTGTAATTCAATTTCTATGTGCAGGGTTTCTGTTGAACAATTTTTAGTAATGATTCCCAAAAGCAACAACAAAAGAGTTATCCTTCTTTTTTAATATACTAGTTTTATTCTTAGATATTCTAGTAAATTTAAAAATCTTTCAAAAAATCATTTGCGTTTATTTGTAGGTCTAAGTTACGTTTTAGACCCAGATCACTAGGATGAAGTATTTCATGTGTATGATGAGGACCAAGGTGTTCAAATGACTAATTAGACATGCAGGACTAATCTTCAGTTTTTCAGGTTGTCTGACTATTCGTAGGATGTCTGCTATGTTTGACCCTTTCCTGATAAGTGTCCCAATCTTTATAATGACAACCAAAACAACCACTGGGATACCATTGAACTGGAACAGGAATTGGCAAACTGTGTCCTTATGTGCCAAATCAGACCTACAGTCTCTTTTTTATGGCCCAAGAGCTTAGAATAGCTTTAACATTTGTAAAGAGTTTAAAGAAAACAAAACAAACAAACAAAAAAACCCACAAAGACTATGAGGCTGACATATTTACTATCTGGCCCTTACAGAAAATGATACTATGAACCCCTGCACTTTTTCCATGATGACACATATTTTATCCATCTTGTTCATTGTTATTAGAAGACTAAAATGCTCCCCAAACATTGAAGACCCATAACAATTATTTGCATAAAGTAAGGGAAAAACTGTGATTAGAGTCATATGACTATTAAATAAACACTGAAAGGAAAGTAGAAATCATACCAAAGATGGCAAAGAGGATCAGAATAGTTAAATTAATTCATCAGAGGAATTCACACCTGAAATGCCATTATCTGTTTTATCTATGACTTCAGGTACATTTTCTAACTCAATATACACATATGTATGTTTATAAAATCGCACAATTTTATGTGTTACTGTATGCAAAATGTCGTGCCCTGGTTTTTTTTTTTTCCTCCCAGGATTTTCATTTATCATTAAATTATTTTCAGGAATGAATATATGTATTTTAAGAATTACTTCTACATAGCACATTGGTTTGATTTGATTGTATTTCCCTCCATTTCTATTTTTTACTATAAAATAATACTATAATAAGTATCTTTCAATTGACACATCGTTAAATTTCCATTTACTAAGAAATGATCTTTATCAGGTTTACCACTGGCTTAAAGGATCAAAACAGTTTTAATCATCTTGTTACATTATGTCAAATTGCTTTCATCATATATTGCATCTTTTTACACTATTACTAGCAGTGCACGAATGTGTCTATTATGAAACTTCATCTACTCACTTAAGTTACTTCATTAATGACTTCATTCATTTAAAATAAGTTAATATGCCCATTAGACATGACATCACTCTCAAAGCAAGATGTTTATAAATTTGCTAATTTTATGACAGTGACAAGTAAATTTTGCCCATAAATAAAAAGTTGTGAAAAATCACTTGTTGTAAGTTTCCAAGATCTTTCTTCTTATCTTGTCTGTTTTAATCTATTTATTTATATAGCTTACAAACAATCTGATTTTTTGATTTTCTTTTTAACATTAGCATTCTCTGTTACTACTCCCACTCCCCATCCCCCAAAATTACTTTGCCCTCTCTCCTAAAATCCTCCCTCAGGTTGTCATACATACCTTAACTTAATATTACTATATTTACCTGATGCCCCTTATACATAATCACAAAAGACTGTGAGACATAGCTTGGCAATTTTATGCAGTGAATTTCATACTGAGAGGATAAGAATAAATATATTTCATAAACATATTAATCAGTGTCAAAATATGAGTCTATCAGTATTTCCATATCTCTATATACATATGTATATATAGTGAACAAACCAAGACATAAGATGCATTGAAGTAAACTAAGAAAGATGTAAAAAATTATATAAAATCTAAACTTAAATAATAAAACTTACAATATTGAATAGCATGAAATTAGAAATACTATAGAAGGAACTATTGCCAGATAAAATTTATTAATTCATTTTCTTTTAGTGAAGCTCTGAAAAAATTGCATTATGTTGATTAATGGGTGGTTATAGCTAGTTGAGTATGGTTCACTAAATTACATGCAAATGTAACATATTTCACAGATTGGCCTTAATAGTCCTAATACCATATTTAATAGGTATTGGTGTTGGCATAACACTTTTAGGGTAGAAATTTCCAAGACACTGTGAATATAATTCCTGTTGGAATTGATTAAAATTTGAAATAACAAATGAGATATAGCGTTTCTCCCATTTCTTTTTTTTTTTTTTGAAAGATTTTATTTATTTGACAGAGAGAGAGACAGCCGGTGAGAGAGAGAACACAAGCAGGGGGAGTGGGAGAGGAAGAAGCAGGCTCCCAGAAGAGGAGCCTGATGTGGGACTCAATCCCAGAACGCCAAGATCATGCCCTGAGCCAAAGGCAGATGCTTAACAACTGATCCACCCAGGTGCCCCAGTGTTTATACCATTTCTAATCCACTTTGCTTTGTTGTAAGAACCAGATAGTTGATGAAGTTTGCCATTTTTACATCTTAGTAAGGATATTAGTTACATAGAAACTGCATAAAAGGTGCCATTACATCTAAATTGATTTGGTGATCCCTGCTCATACAAATTTCCAGACTACATGTTATATTATTATTATTTAACCAATATGCTTTCTCTCTTGCTTTACTTTTGATTGCATATGTTAAGACTGCATATGTAATTAGCATTTCATTGTGCCTTTCCCAGTTCACCATGAGATGCATCTAATTAAAAATCATGTGGACAAATGGAAAGGAGATTCACATTCGAATATTCATTTCTTTAAAATTGGTAAACCCTTTACTGATGTCCATATAACTAAAATCTCTCTACTTATCTTGCTTTTATTGAACTGTGTCCTCTAATAATTGATATTTTTCATCTACAAGATTTACATTAGTCAATAAATAGTCAAAATTTTATTTAAAGGTAATGCGCAAGAAAGATACATTAATTTTGTGTGTGTGTGTGCATGTATGTGTGTTATTAGGCTACCAATGGCAAACCCCTCTCATATTTCTGTGGATGTGGTGTGTTTCTTGATTAAGACAAGTGTATTTTTTCTCATTTTTTTATTTGAGTATAATTGACACACAACCCTACATACACAATGTTACTTAATCCATAAGTGGATTAAGGAGTACACTTATGATGAGCACCCGGAGTAGTATGGAAGTGTTAAATCACCATCTTGGACACCAGAATCTAATATTACCCTGCATGTTAACCAACTGGAATTAAAATAAAAACTTAAAAAACAAAACAAAACAAAAAACATTGGAACTAAAAAAAAAAGGCAAGTATATTTTAAATAAATCTTCAACTATAACTTGCTTGTTTTGATGTTTTTGAGCTCCACCATGATCCAACTCAGTGTAGTAATTTTGTAGACAGCCTTTAGTAACTCCTACATATTCAGTGTAATGAAATGTGTACAGTGAATTTATCTGGTGGATTTACAATATCTCCATTCTCTGAAAGAGAGAATATGAATACTTGACTTTCTAGAATTATGAATTTATTTGGACATTACAATTGAGTGTACAAAGCAACAATATGCTTAGTAGAAAAGTGTTTTCAAAATTGTTTTTTTCCCAGTGAATGCCAAATTATACATTTAATTCTTTAAAAAATGTATTAAGTCTTTGATGACCAGCAAACAAATACAGTATCAATTATGTCATTTACTAAAATGGCTAATCTTTAATGGTGTTGTTTCATCCAGGGACAACCTTTATCAAAGACTGTTTGCTTGAAGCAAACCTTCTTAACTGTTGTTCTTTCAAAATATGTTGGTACATCATTCTTTATTTTTACTTTCCTGAGAAATGTTACATATTCAATTCTACTTTCCAAAGACTACACTATGATGATTTAAGTTCCCAAAAGATAAAGTTGAACCCTTTTCCTTACAGTGAAGGTTATTGATTTGATCTGATTTAAATAAAATATAAAGCATTAAGACTGAAACATATTCTTTAATTTGTTATTTAATACCAAAGTCCTCTCAATCAAGCCTAAATTTTAGCATCATTTCATAAAAATAATCACTCTATGTTATATTGTTTTCATTAACATGATATTACTATTAATAACATTTAATCATATTAGCACTATCACTATTAGTAACATTAACACTGAGGTATTTTTAACAGGGTAATTTCAGTAATATTATTAAAAACTTTAAGTTATTAATTGAAAAAAGGGACAGGTTTTCATATATAATTATTGACATTTAATGGTAACTCAGAAAAAACTTGATTTTCTATGCAATTATAAGAATGTTGGGAGAACCTTGCATAATCTTGAAAATAAAAATGTTCAAATATCACAAAGCACATTTTTCATAACTCAGACTAATAATAGCATGCAGGTGTAAAAAATAAAACTGTTTTAGATATTCCACAAAAGAAAAATTGGCAAAGATTTCAATATATTTGAAAATATTGTAAAAAGATTTTTTTCACCATTTCATTATTTGATTCTATAGTTACCTATGCCATTTTTTGAATTATGGTAAGTGAAATCAAGAACTTAGTATTCCTCTCTAGCAATTCTGGACAAGTACCTAAAAATATCTTTCTCTGATGTAACAAAATTACATTGCAATTGCTTTTAGTCATATTTTAATGAAATGTAAACTGAAATTCTTCTTGTAGCTAATATCATTTTAAGAAAATGAAATATAGTTGGGGGCGCCTGGGTGGCACAGTGGTTAATCTTTCATTAAAGTTGTACCTTAGAAAGTTATGGAGTAACACAAAATCTAAGATAAATGTGCTTCAAGCCACATGGAGAAAGCAGATGTGCTAAAAATAGACTTTCCAGTCATTAAAGATGGATTTGTACGGGTTGGATATGTCCACAAAGCAACAAGTTGCACAACTGAAATTTGTTCCCTCACCCCCCCAAAAATCAAAACAACTCAAAATCATTCCCTATGATATAGTCTGACTAGAAAATATTGCTGAGGGGCGCCTGGGTGGCACAGCGGTTAAGCGTCTGCCTTTGGCTCAGGGCGTGATCCNTGAAGTGGTGAGGATTTCTTTGCCTAAAACTGTAATGTCAAGATATTGTATATTTATTTAGTGTTTTTACATGATAATTATACAAAGAAGAGTAGTCTTTACCTGGAAGGTGGCATTGCTTTTTGTGAGCTATCACAGTGCAGTTACAACACAACAGTTTCTGTGTGAGGTTGTCTGTAGGACACTTAACCAATGAGCTACCCAGACACCACTCTTTAATTATTTTTCATTTTTTTTAGTTAGGTTTTTTCTTCTTTTTGATTTGTAGAATGACTTTGTGTTTTTTAAAATTATTATTTGTATATTTAAAGGAGGTTTTATGTCCTTTGTCAGAGATGATAAATGAGCATTGTGTACTTGAAGATAATATGTTTAGTGGATTAGATGCAGGTCAAGTTAATAAATATTGTTGTTCAATTTTCTATATTTTCTAATTTTATGTTTGCTGCTTCTATTACTTAATGAGACTATTATATTAAAATTTCCAAATATAATAATAATTTGTCTATGTTTCCTTTTCTATTTTTGTTTTATGTGTTATGAAAATTAAATATTTCTATCTCATCATTTTGAAATGTGCTCCTTAATGTCCAGTAATATTTCTTTTTTTTTAAAGATTTTATTTATTTATTTGACAGAGAGAGAGAGACAGCCAGTGAGAGAGGGAACACAGGCAGGGGGAGCAGGAGAGGAAGAAGCAGGCTCCCAGTGGATGAGCCTGATGTGGGGCTTGATCCCAGGACTCTGGGATCACGCCCTGAGCCAAAGGCAGACGCTTCATGACTGAGCCACCCAGGCACCCCCAGTAATATTTCTTGAATTAAATTCTACTTTGTTTGATATTACTATAACCAACTTTACTATTCTTATTTTATTAATTACATATTTTCTTTTATTCATTCACTTTCAGCCTGTGACTTTAGTTTTAAAGTATATCTTTTCAAATAGTATATTGCTGGGTTTTGTTGTTTTGTGTATTCTCCCCACGTGGCAATCTTTATCTTTTGATTAATGAGATCATCCCATCTTTACTTATTGTAATGACTGATAAAACTGGGTTTAAATCTACAATCTATTCGTTTTGTATTGTTCCAACTGTTGGTTATTGTTGTTTTTCCTTTATTCTCTCTCCTTCTTTTACAGGAATAATATTTTTAAAAATTCAATTTGGAGACAGCTCATACCCAGTTTCACATGTAGAGAACTTGGAAGTCACCACTCCATCCAAACAAGAAGTAAAAAGCTGAATAGAATGAAAAATCAACAACTCTTCTCGGATCCATAAGAGGAAGACAGGGAGGGAGGGAGAAGACACTCTGCTGCCCACAAGATTGCAGGGACAGGTGAATACAGAAAGTCATGACTTACTGGAGCAGAGATTTACCAGCTAAAACTGCCATAAGAACCCAGTTCCAGGTTAGGAAAACCTAAAGTGTACTTGATGAATTGCTAGACACTCAATGCAGAGAGTTAAAAACCCCAGGAGGACCCAGTCATGGGGGGCCCTCATGGTATTGTGAGATTTACCTCTGGAACGTAACCAGATTTCTGCAGTAAATACTGGAGGAAAATGCCCTCAGGCTTCTGATGGGGAGGAGAAAATGAATCATTTTGAAATAAATCAAAACACTCTGTTCTTCTTACTAAGGCTTGCTCTCAGGGGAAACTAATTAAGCTGAGCCTATTGTTGGAATATTATCAGATCCTAACTGAATTGGGGAAGGGAAATACCCAGAGCCAGCTCCACCCTTCCATGTAGGAGAAGGAAAACAGCCTTCTGCAGCTATCCTGTCTTACCTAACAGGGAAAGGGGGTGGGGTGGGGACTGAGAAACACTTGTGAAGTGTAAGTTCAGGACACAGGCATACTAAAAGACTTGAGGCCTGACTTAATCATAGGGCTATAGAATACTTTCCCTCCCTCCACACCTCACCACATTACTAAAGCCCTATTTATAAGAACTTAGTTTACTCAGTATATGATGTCCATCTATCAAGAAAAAATTACACGGCATACCAATAAGCAAAAAAAAAAAAAAAAAAAGGTTTTAAAGAGACAGAACAAGCATCAGAACAACACATGGCCTAGAGGGTGGAATTATCAAACTGGGAACTCAAAACAAGTATATTAATATGCTAAGTGCTCCATAAATAAACCAGACAGCATGCAAGAACTGATGGGCAATGGAAGCAGAGAGACTGAATTCCTAAGAAAGAATAAAAAGAACTGCTAAAGATTTAAAAAATGAAACCTAAATCAAGAATACTTCAAGTACTTATTTGTGGTCTGGACATGGCTGAAGAGAGAATCTCTGAGGTAGAGCCTGTATCAGTAGAATTCCCAAAAGCCAAAGAGCAAAGAAAACAAAAATAGGGGAAAAGACTGAATAAACTATCCAAGCACTGTGGGACAACTACAGAGGTGAAACATATGCCAAATGGGAATACCAGCTGAATAAAAAGAAAAGCAGAAGAAATATTTGAAATGATGACTGAGAATTTCCCCCAAATTAATGTTAAACCCCAAACCACAGATCTAGGAATCTCGGAGAATACCACACAGGATAAATACCTAAGATCAGAAAAGAAAAATTGAGGACCAAAGATAACAATTACATCTGACTTCAAAACCACATAAGCAAGAAGAAAGTGGAGTAAAATGTTGAAGAAAGCACCAACCTAGAATTCTGCACCCTGCAAAATTATCTTACAAAAGTAAGGGAAAAATAAAGACTTTCTCAACAAACAAAAATTGAAAGAATTTGTTGCAAGTAGAATTTTTTGCAAAAAAATGTTTAAAAAATTCTTTAGAGAAGGAAAATAATATAGATCAAAAACTCAGATCTACATAAAGGAAAAGCAACAAAGGAGGAATAAATAAAAGTAAAATAAAAACTTTTATTTTTCTTATTTATAATTAGATAACAGTTTGTTCAAAATAATAATAGCAAACATATTAGATTATCATGTATAGGTATATATCATATACATATATATAGGTTTATGTGTGCTTATATGTAAATGAAATGAATGACAACAATGATACAGGGATGGGAGGAAGAAATTAGAATTATTTTCTTATAGGTTACTCACACAACCTGTGAAATGGTATAGTGTTATTTGAAAGTGGACTTTGATTAGTTGAAAATGTATATTGCAAAATCTAGGTCAACAATTACAAGAAGAATAACATATAAATGAGAAAATGCAGTTATATAAAATCAACTAAAACCACAAAGGCATGTAATGAGTGGAAGACAAAAAAGGAACAAAGAACAAGGGTAACAGATGAAAACAGTAAGGAATAAAGTAGATATTAATTCATCAATATCAATAATAATTTTTAATGTCAATGGCCTAAATGTCCCAACAAGATTGTCAGAATGAATCAAAAAATACTGGCTAGGTAAATGTCACCTACAAGAAACACATTTTCAATATAAAGATACATATAAATTAAAGGTAAATGAATGGGAAAAATATACCTTGCTAACACTAATAAAAAAAAAAAAAGCAGGAGTAGCTAGCTATACTAACTTCAAACAGAGCAGACTTTAAAATCAGGAAAATTATCAGGGATAAAGGAGAGCATTCCATAATTATAAAAGGATCAACTTTCCAAGAAGAGATAACAACTCTTATTGTACCTAACAACAGAGTGTCAAACTACATAAGGCGAAAAATGATAGAACTATAAGGAGAAATAGATGAATCCAGTATCAAAACAGGAGAATTCAGCACCATTCTCTCAGAAATAGATGTAGCAAGCCAAAAATCAGTAGGGAAATAGTGAAACCCAACAATACCATCGATCAACTGGATTTAATTTACATTTACAAAATATTTCATCTAACAACAGCAGAATACAGATTTTTCTCAAGTTCACATGTAATGTTCACAAAGATAGACCACAATTTGGGCCATAAAATACAACTTATCATTTTGAATCATAGAAATCATACAATATCTACTCTCAGGCCACAGTAATATTAAACTAGAAATAAATAACAGGAAGACAACTGGGTCATCTTAAAATACAAGGGGATTAAACAACACACTTCTAAATAACACATGGGTCAAAGAAATCTCAAGATAAATTTAAACATTTGAACTAAATGATAATGAAATCTCAATTTATCAAAATTTGTGAGATGATATGAAAGTAGGACTTAGAAAGATATTTATAGCATTGAATGCATGTATTAGAAAAGAGAAATATTTAAAATCAGCAATGTACCTTGGAAAACTAGAAAAAAAGTCAAATTAATTTCAAAGTAACTAGATAAAAGAAATAAGAATTAAAGCAGAAATCAATAAAATTAAAAACAGGAAATCAATGAGTAAATCAATGAAAATAAAAGTAGTTCTTTGAAAACATCAACAAAACTAAAAAATCAGTATCTAAGCTAACTACAAAAAAAAAGGAAATATATTACCAATGTAAGAAATGAAAGAGGGGACATCACTACAAATTCTAAGAACATTAAAAGGATAATAAAAGAATACCCTAAACAACTCTATGCTTGCAAATCTGATAATTTAGATGAAGTGGATAAATTCCTTGAAAGAATAATTTTCCCAAACTCAAACAAGATTAGATAATCCAAAGAGGCCTATATTAAAGAATTTTAATCAATAATTAATAAACTTCCAAAACAGAAGTTGCCAGGTCCAGATGGGTTCACTGGTGAATTCTACCAAACATTCAAGGAAGAAATTATACCAATACTCTACAATCTCTTTTACAGGTTAGAAGTAGTGGGAATATATCCTAACTCCCTCTATGAGGCCAGTAGTACCCCACTACCAAAACCAGACAAAGACATTATAAGAAAACTACAGACCAACATCTTTCATAAACATGAATGCAAAAACTCTCAACAAGGTAATAATATATTGAATCCAAAAAAGTAAATAAAGAATTATATACATCATGACTAAGTGGGACTTATTCCAGGTCTGCAAGGCTGATTCAACATGTGAAAATCAATTAATGTAATCCATCACATCAACAGATTATAAAAGAAAAATTGCATAATCATAGTGATAGATAAAAAAATTGACAAAATCTAACATCCATTAATGATAAAAAGTCTCAGTAAACTAGGAATAAGGAGGAACTTTCTTTAGAACAGAGGTTAAAAACAACAAAAACCCTACAACAAACATCATACTTAGAAGTAGAAAACTTAAAAAAAAAAAAAAAGTGAGAAACTCAAAGCTTTGCCACTACAATCAGGTATAAAACAAGGATGTCCTCTCTCACCACTCCTTGTCAACATTGAGCTAGAAGTCCTTCCCAATACATCATGTCAGAAAAACAGAACAAAAAGGAATACATAAAAGTGTCTTTGTTTGCAGATGACATAATCATCTATGTAGAAAATCTGAAAGAATCAACTAAAAAACTCCTGAGGCCAATAAATGATTATAGCAAGATTGTAGGATACAGGTTAATATACAAAAGTTAATTGCTTTCCTATGTACCAATAATAAACAAGTGGACTTAAACTTAAAAACATTATGCCATTTACATTAGCATGCCCACAAATCAAATATTTAAATATAAACCTAATAAATATGTATGAGATTTGTGTGAAGAAAACTACAAAATTCTGATAAATAAAATCAAAGACTAAATAAATGGAGAGATATTCCATGTACATGGATAGGAAGACCCATATTGTCAAGATGTCTTCCCAAATTGATCTGTAGAATCAATCTCAATCTCAGCAATTTACTTTATATGGAGAGACAAAAGATGCAGAATAGCCAAATATTAAAAAAGAAGAACAAAGTTGGAGGACTAACTCTACCAACTTCAAGACTCACTATAAAGCTACAGTAATCAAGACAGTGTGGTGAAAGAATGGACAAGTAGATCTATGGAACAGAATAGAGAGCCCAGAAATGGGCCCGTACAAGTATAATCAACTGATCTTTGAAAGAGGCAAAGGCAATATGATGGAGGGAAGGCAAAAATGGTACTGAAATGACTTCTACATGCAAAAAATGAATCTAAACACAGACTTTATACCCTTCATAAAAAATAACTCAAAATGGATCATACCTCTAAATGTAAAACACAAGAGTATACAACTCTTACAAGATAACTTTGGAGAAAACGTAGATGACTTTGTGTGTGGTGATGCCTTTTTAGATATAACACTAAAGACGATCCATGAAAGAAATAATCGATAAGCTTGACTTCATAAAATTAAAATTTTCTGCTCTGTGAAAGACAATGTCAAGAGAACTGAAAGAAAAGCCATAGACTAGGAGAAATATTTGCAAAAGACACAGCTGACAAAGAACTGTTATCAAAAATATACAAAAAAAAAAACCCTCTTAAAACTCAACAATTACACTGGGTGTTATATGTAAATGATGAATCACTAAATTCTACTTCTGACACTAATATTACACTATATGATAACTAACTGGAATTTAAATAAAAACTTGAACAAACAAAAAAACCTCAACAAGAAAACTATTCAATTAAAAAATGGACCAAAGACTTTAAAAAGACAACTCACCAAAGAATATACGCAGATAGAAAATAAGCATATAAAAAGGTGGTCCACATCGTACATCATGAGGAAAATGCAAACTAAAACAATGAAATACCACTACACACCTATTAGAATGGCCAAAATCGGAGTGCCTGGGTGGCTCAGTCGGTAAAGCGTTTGCCTTCAGCTCAGGTCATGATCTTGGGGTCATGGTATTGAGTCCTAAATCTGTCCTAAATCTGGCTCCCTCCTCAGTGGGTAGTCTGCTTCTCCCACTGCCCCTCTCCACCACCCTTCCTCTCTCTTCCTCTCTCTCTCAAATACATAAAATCTTAAAAAAAAAAAAAAAGAATGGCCCAAATCCAGAACACAATGAAGCAATTGCTAGTGAGGATGTGGACCAACAGGAACTCTCATTCATTGCTGGTGGGAATGAAAAATCTTACATTCACTTTGGAAGAGAGTTTGGCAGTTTCTTATGAAACATACTCTACCATATGATCCAGCAATCGGTCCCTTAGGATTTACCCAAAGTAGTTGAAAACTAAGGTACCATACAAACCTGCACATGGAGTGCTATAGCCTGAATGTTTATGAACCATCAAAATTCATTTGCTGAAATCCTACCCCCTAAAGGGGATGGTATTAATAGGTGGGGCCTTTGGCAGGTGATTAGGTCATGAAGGTGAAACCCTCATCAATGTTATTAGTGCTGTTATAAAAGATATCCCACTAGTCCCTTCTGTCATTTGATGAATAAAGTACATAACCTAGAAGAGGGCCCTCATCTGACCATGCTTCCGCCTTATCTCAGACTTCTAGAATCCTGAACTGTGAGCAATACATTTCTGCTATTTATAAGTCACCCAGTCTGTGGTATTTTGCTGTAGCAGACCAAACAGACTTAGACACGGATGTTTATAACAGCTTTTTTCATAATTGCCAAAATTCTGAAGCAACCAAGGTGTCCTTCAGTAAGTGAACAGATAAACTCTGGTATATCCTAACAATGGAATATTATTCAAAGTTAAAAGAAAATAGAAATTTCAAGTCATGAAAAGACATGGAGGAAACTTGAATGCATCTAACTAAGTGACAGAAACTACACTGAAAAGGTGAGATACTATATTATTCAAGTATATGTTATTCTGGAAAAGGCAAAACTATGGAGACAATAAAAAGATCAGTGGTTGCCTGAGGTGGGAGTGAGGGGAGCGATGAACAGGCAGGGCACAGAGGATTCTTAGGGCAGTAAAAATACTCTGCATGATATTATCATGCATATGTCATTATACCTTTGTCCAAATCCATAAAATTCACAACACCAAGTGAATACTAAGGCAAAGTATATATATATATATATTTTTTTCATACAATGGAATATTACTCAGCAATTGAATGAGTTATTGATACTGGCATATGTAAAACATAGATTAATTCCTTATTGAAATTTTGGATAAAAGAAACATTATACAAAAATATACCTTTAGTGATTTCATTTAAGTGAAATTCTAGAACATATTAAACTAACTATTCATGGAAAACAGCACTCTAATGCATCAACAGAAAATGGGCATTATAAACCTTTCTTACGTGATGCAATGTTCTTTTTTTTTTGTTATTGTTTTGAGTTATATGCATTTGCATATACTCTTACATGGAAAACAGCACTCCAATGATCAACAGCAAATGGGCATTATAAACCTTTCTTATATGATGCAATGTTCTTTTTTTGTTATTGTTTTGAGTTATATGCATTTGCATATACTCTTACATGCATTTGTCAAAGCCCATTAAAATTGGTACATTTTACTATATACAAACTTTATTTCATCAAAAAATATATAAACAATATTGAATTCTAATTTTAATGATATAGGGGATAACTTGTTTAGGAGTAAAGTATATTCGTATCTACAACTTAATGAATAAGATAAATCAAGGGATTGATGAATGAAGATAGTGTAATAGATCATAACTGGTACAGTTAAATACTAGTAATATTTGAAACGATGGTTCTAAAACTAATTATTTCTTCATATCACCATTATATTCAAATTTATTTTATCCTAAAAGAATTATATTGTCACCAATATCAGTATATTCGTCAACCTGAAATAAGAAATACTTTGCTAGTTTTGTTTCTTCTGTGAGATAACCTTCCATATAATTATCAAGTATGCACTGAATTTTTCCAATCATGGTATTGCTAAAAGTGATACTTGAATTACTTTGTTTGCCATTGATTTACCAAATATTTTCAATTAAATGTCTTTGATGCAATCTTTCAGTTTAGTTTCAAAATTGTACATGATTCTTTAGTCTTAGCACCCAAAATGCCATTTATAAGAAATCAAAACAAATCATACTAATGTTTAAATGTGAAATATCAAGCATATACTTTTATAAGCATCGTAATGATTAAACGCTAATAATAATGATAACATTTTTAATAATTTCAATACTGCCCATGCAAGGAAAGAGTGCAAACTGTCTTTAAATACCACAGAGGTTTGAAAGAAAATGACAATAATAAGTAAGCTTGGAAAGACAGAGTGTCTATACATTTTTTTCACATTTTCTATAATTTAATAATTATCAATGAAGTAGGTTATATTACATATCTATTATTTTATTAGAAAATATCTTATTAATTTGATTAATAGTATTTTTTGACATTTGTCTTCCATCAAAAGAATATCAATATGTGAGCTGGAATGCATTTTTTTAAATCAAAAGTTAATTTAAACATTCACAGGATAATCTGTTTGGCTACTGATACATTTTGCAAATATAACATCACTTGCTTCATTTAAAGAAAAGAACAATGAATATTATTTGCTTGATGAAAATTGCTATAAATATCTTTTGCCACTCCTATCAACATATTTCCATGAGACCAGTTTCTCAAGAGTGAGTTTTTATTGTGAATTGAGAAAAAAAAATTATAGCTTTAATAGTGATTCTCCATGTTAGTCATCAGTATGCATTCTTTCAAAGAACACAATGTATGTCAATATTTAAATTTTTTAATGCAGCAAAGTAAAGTGCCTTTTCCTTCTTCACCTAACTGTATTTTTATGTTAGAGAAAGAAGGAAGCCCAGTATGACACTAAGGTTTTGACTTGAACAAATGGAAGGATAAAGTGCCATTAACTGAGATGAGACCATACCAGGTAAAGCAGGTTTTCTCAGATTAGAGAACAGAAGCTTAATATTGGCTCTGCCAAGATTATGATCTCTAATACATGAAGATATGACCACATTGATCAGGCAGTTAGCAGGAGCTCAGAGAAGTACAGTTTGGAGACACAAATTTGGGTGTTGCCATATTATTTATGAAGTAATTTAAAGGCATGAAGATGGAAAAGTTTCCCAAGAGAGTGTATATAGCTAGAAAAGAAGAAAGAAAGAAAAGAAAGAAAGAAAGAAAGAAAGAAAGAAAGAAAGAAAGAAAGAAGAAAGAAAGAAAGAAAGAAAGAGAAAGAAAAAGAAAAGATTGATTCATGCCTTAAGAGACCTGGGAAATAAGGATGAACCAGCAAATGAGACTGAGGGATAAATAATTTTGTGAGATATTAGGGAAATCAGGGGATTATAATATCTTACAAACCAAGGAATATAAGTTCTTTAAAGAAGAAGGAGTGACTTAACAGTGACAAATGCTGATGATGATTTAAATGAAAAAAAAATTCGAGAGTTAAACAAAAGTAAGCTCATTGATGACTTTGGCAAGAGCAGTTTAAATGAAACACTGGAAGCAAAAGACAAAAGGTTTTGACTGAGTTTTTAAAAAGAATGGGATGAGAAAATTAAGGACTAGACAATTGCTACTTCAAAAATTGTAGCTATAAGCAGCGATAGAAGCAGTGTTATTTGCAGAGAGTGAACAAGGTCCAGGGGAAAGAATACTTATATATGCTTGATTGCTATTTTCCTTGTAAAACATTTCAAATTCTACAAAAGACACATTAAAATATGTTTTAATAAATACTTAAATTTTTAACATATACATTTTCTAGCCTAATAGCTATCTTTCTTAGTTGGTGTTGATAAAAATAGCTCCCAGGATAAAATTAGAATAATTTGAAATGATTATAATAAAAAACACTAGATCTGCGTACATTTAATGAGATGACAATTTCTTAAAAGAGACTACAACATAACATATGTCTAATTAGAGAAAAAAATGCTGACTCTCTTAGGAATAAGAATTCTGCCTCTTAATGAAAATTTATTGGTTGTATATAATAATCACCATTCTTATTATGTAGCTGCAGATTTTTATCCTGTAGTCAAACATGCTTTCTCAAAAGATTTTTTTAGTTCAAAACATATATATATATAGTAATATATATATGGTATATGAGTATATAAATTTTAAAAAGCTCTATAACATACAACCAAATAATCATATAATACATATATCATCTCACACAAATCAATAAAATGTAACTTTCACCATTTTACCTCTGTACAGAAACAACTATACTATTTTTCTGAACCAAATATATTTTCCTCAGGGCAGGTCTACATTAAATGTTTATGATGTCCTAAAACATAAACCACAAATTTGGAAATTGGAAGGTCATATCTGTAGTAAGTAAAGTGGTGGCATCTACAAACTCCTCTTTCTACTTTTCTTTGAACTATTTCTGATTAGAGCCTTTTAAGTGTCTTAGACTTAATGAGTTCTTACTTGATTAGTTGCCAGATGATAAATGAAAACCGTTTAAGGATCTATTCTCTCAATAAGTTTTTTCAGCTGAAAAAAATTAAATAATTGTAAATATGCAATATTTTTGAAATTTTAAGAATATCAGAGAGAATAAAAATTTAATCGAGGGCCTCAAAAACCATTTATTAATATTTATGAAAATCTTAATAAGACTGTATGACTACCTCTTACTACAGTGCCTAGAGCTGATAGTCTATGGAGCTCTGTAAACATAGTATAAAATGAATATGCTATTTAGCTATATTAATCTACACTGCATTAATACACAACACTAAAGAGAGAAAAAAATACCTTTTGAAAATGCATCTGAAACTTCAATTTCAGTTACAGTTCCAAATATAATTTAAATTTGTAATAAATTTTATTTCTTGAGGTTATAAGGGATTGAAAATAATACATATGGTCACTTTCCTCCTATAGTCTCCTTTTCTCCTATAATCTTCCCAAATTAATAAATGGCACCGTTATATACTAAGTTACTGAGGTCAAAAGCCTAGAAGACGTTCTTGATTCATCCCACTGCCAACTTCCTTTGGCAAACCACATCATTTCTCACTTGGATTATGAGGGGGAATTCTCCAGGCTGGGATCTGTTCCATTCTTGACACCATTCTGCACACACTAACCAAAGTGATAAACTAAAATTATAGATCTCACTATTCAAAACTGCTTTTTACCTACAAAATTCCAATCTGCATATTATGACCTACAGGGCCCTACACTATTTGCTTCTGCTGACTCTCCTTCCTTATCTCTAACCACTAATCCAACTGCTTCTCACGCTGTAATCAGTCAGCCTTCTCCCACCTCCTTTAGTCTGTGAACTAAACTAGTTCCACCTCAGGGCTTTCGTTTTCTGTTTCCTCTGCCTGAAACACTACCCTCATATTTCCCATTTGTAAAGGAGGTTGTAGTATGATGTCAGCACTCCAGAGAGTTGTTCCCAACCAAAAGTCATTCTTGACCACATTTGAATGTTACTCTATAGATCAGAATTCCCTTGTATATTTTTCTCTCATCTTCTAAAACAGAGCTTGGAGCATCATAGGCACAGAATATGTATATTATAAAACAGCAAATATGATACACTAGTGAATGTAATTCTTAACTTATAAATTTCCTAATTAGTATAAAATGGGGAAAGGAAAGGAGAACGCTTTAGAGGAAAAGGAGTCGACTCTTATCAAAGACTGGAGTTCAAATCTCATCTCTTCCATTTATTCACTGTACAGACAAAATATAAAACACTCCCAGATTTTTTTCTATAAAAAATAAAAACAAAGTGGTATTTAATAAATGAAATAAAACTTTATTTCATATGTATGTCACTACTTAAAGCTTAATAAATGTTAACTTATTTTCTTCCATGTACATATCTTCTTGAGATATTTATATTGTCTTCTTAAGATAGCTATATCTTTTCATGCAAGGGAAATGATTAGGTAGCAAATACATTCAGGAAAAATAAACATATACCTGACTGAAAAGGATAAAGAATTGAAAAGTTCTGTCTAAAATGTTGTCACTAGACATTTTTGGATATTAATGTAACAATAGAAAACAATAGAAATAGGTACAATTTAGAAGCCTTCAAAACTCTTCAGTCACTTGTATTTTTCTCAAATATAAGTCATAAAATGCATTTATTACTGCATTTGTGTTCACAGATTAAGAACAATTTAATGTACATTTTATAAAATACATGGAATGAATAACTTTTCTCATTATCTAAGTGTAGACTAAACAACTTGCTAATTTACTTTTGAACATCCCCAATTGTTTCCAAAATTATCACAATAGTTCTAGGGTTTTTTTTTTTTTAAGTTATATAGAGAAATCTGATCTCTAACAGCAGCTTTTGAACCTTCTTTCTCAGATGCATATCCTTTGTGTTCTGTATTGAACAATTAATGTCATTAGAGGCTAGAGAATTAATAGCTCTCATTAAAGACATCTGAAGAATTTTCAGCATCACCATAACTGCTGGCAGCTTGTTCTGCTCAAGTGGAAATCAAGGTTATATTCTTTATTCTTGCTTCTACATTCCTTCAACAAGTTTATGATTATCCAAATGAAAACTATTGTGCTACATGAAGATTCTCATTTAGTTGCCATTCAGGAGTAGTATAACACACTAGATTATTAATAAAGTTTAATGGATAATAAAAATTATCTTGACATAATGTCCATTAGTATAGGAAAACCAATACTATTTTTATTTGCTGCAGTTAGGATGACAGAATGTTATATCCTTCTTGCTGCCATTAGTCCTAAGGATATCAAAAGAAGGTAACTGATTTTTCACTAACTACAGTGGATACAAAACCATACAGGGTTAGAATTGTTACCTTGTACACAAACTCGCATAGTGGTGATCTAATTCAGCAAGACAAAAGAGATAATACTTGAGGGGGAGGAGTTAAGATGGTGGAGGAGTAGGGGACCCCTTTTTCAGCCAGTTCCCTGAGTCAAGCTGGATAGGTACCAGACCAGCCTGAACATCCAAGGAATCAGCCTGAGATGCAAGAAGACACACCTGGATCTCTACAAATGAACATCTCCAGTGCTGAGTATTGAGGTACGAAGCGGGGAGCTGTGAAACCGCGCACAGATATCGGAAGACAAACGGAAGGGGGAGGGAGCCCCCGCGTTTGGGCGCCGGGAAGCAGTAGCCACCTGTACGGGGGAGCTGGTGGACTTGCGGACCGGCACCCGCAAGAGAGCAGACTGAGACCGTGAGCGGGGAATGCGTGACCAGTCTGAGGGCCGGAGCTTCGGAGCCTGCTGGCGCGGCTGTCGCGGTGTTAGAAACACAAAGGACAGAGACGCGCCGGCCCTGGAAGTGAGGGCTGGGATGCCGAGTGTGGGGTGCACATCCCGGGAAGCTGCAGGGTTGAGCAGCACCAACAGAAACAGAGTTAAAGTAGCCAGAACATCGGTGGAGAGCGGTCTGAGATCCCTCTGTTCTGAGACAGAGGCTGAGATTCGGCTACTGCTGCTCTGACTCTCAGAAGAGGCACAGCAAACTGCCAGGGAAAGCCGCCAGAGAACAAAAGCCTGGAAATACCGGCTCACAGCGTGCCCATCCCCATCCCCCCTCGCAGGGGACACAGAGACTCTACCCAACCAGGGTTGCCTGAATATTCGGCGCAGCAGGCCCCTCCCCCAGAAGGCAGGCTGAAAAATCAAGAAGCCCACATCCCTAAGGTCCCTATAAAACAAGTGCGCACTACCTGGGTCCTGGTCAATAATTTGGGCTCTGGACAACCCCACAACCTCTCCTCATCAGAATGACGGGAAGGAGAAATCCCCCTCCAGCAAAGAAGACAATGAGTCTGTGGCCTCTGCCACAGAACTAATGGATATGGATACAACCAAATTATCAGAAATGAAGTTCAGAGTAACAATGGTCAAGATGATGTGTAGACTTGAAAAAAATATTAACGAAAATGTTAATGAGAATATAGAATCTCTAAGGGCGGAAATGAGAGCAATTCTGGCAGAAATTAAAAATTCTATGAATCAAATGCAGTCAAAACTAGATGCTCTGACGGCCAGGGAGAATGAGGCAGAAGAACGTATCAGTGAATTGGAGGATGGGTTAGAAGAAGAGAAAGTTAGAATAGAAACTTGGATCAAAAAAATCCAATCTCAAGAATGTAGGTTACGGGAGATTACTGACACAATGAAACGTTCCAATGTCAGAATTATCGGCATCCCCGAGGGGGTAGAGAAAATCAGAGGTCTAGAAGAGATATTTGAACAAATTGTAGCTGAAAATTTCCCTAATCTAGCAAAGGAAACAACCTTTCATGTCCAAGAGGCAGAGAGGACCCCTCCCAAGCTCAACCACGAAAACCTAAGCCACGTCATGTCATAGTGCAATTCTCAAATATTAGATCCAAGGACACAGTATTGAAAGCGGCCAGGGCAAAGAAATTTCTCACGTACCAAGGCAAAGTTATCAGAATTAAGAACTTCCAGAATCGCCAGTCATTGACCAATTTTGTAACCATGAAACCAGCCCTACAGGAGATATTAAGGGGGGTTCTATAAAGGTAAAAAGCCCCCAGAGTGATACAGAACAGAAAGTCACAATCTATAGAAACAAACACTTGGAATCGCCAGTCATTGACCAATTTTGTAACCATGAAACCAGCCCTACAGGAGATATTAAGGGGGGTTCTATAAAGGTAAAAAGCCCCCAGAGTGATACAGAACAGAAAGTCACAATCTATAGAAACAAACACTTGACAGGCAACATGGCATCATTAAAATCATACTTCTCAATAATCAGTCTTAGTGTAAATGTCCTAAAGGCTCCCATAAAGTGCCACAAGGTTGAAGATTGGATAGCAAGACATGACCCATCCATTTGTTGTCTACAAGAGACTCATTTTGAACCTAAAGATACATTCAGACTGAAAGTAAAGGGATTCTCAATAATCAGTCTTAGTGTAAATGTCCTAAAGGCTCCCATAAAGTGCCACAAGGTTGAAGATTGGATAGCAAGACATGACCCATCCATTTGTTGTCTACAAGAGACTCATTTTATTATTCTTAAAGGATGTATCCAACAAGTGGATATGACAATTATAAATATCTATGCCCCCAACAGGGGAGCAGCAAAATACACAAGCCAACTCTTAACCAGAATAAAGAGACATATAGATAAAAATATATTAATAGTAGGGGACCTCAACACTTCACTATCAGAAATAAACAGAGCACCTAAGCAGAAAATTGGCAAACAAACAAGAGCTTTGAATGCCATACTCGACAAGTTGGACCTCATAGACATATATAGAATACTACACCCCAGAACCAAAGAATACTCATTCTATTCTATGCCCATGGAACATTCTCAAGAATAGATCATGTTCTGGGTCACAAAACAGGTCTCAACCGATACCAAAAGACTGAAATCATTCCCTGCATTTTCTCAGACCACAACGCTTTGAAACTAGAACTCAACCACAAGGAAAAATTTGGAAGAAACGCAAACACTTGGAGACTAAGAACCATCCTGCTCAAGAATGATTCAATAAACCAGGAAATCAAAACAAATTAAACAATTTATGGAGACCAACGAGAATGAATACACAACGGTCCAAAACCTATGGGATACTGCAAAGGCAGTCCTAAGGGGGAAATACATAGCCATCCAAGCCTCACTCNCAGAAATCAGTTGCATTTCTATACACAAATAATGAGACTGAAGAAAGAGAAATTAGGGAATCCATCCCATTTACAATAGCACCAAAAATAATACATTACCTTGGAATTAACCAGAGGCGTAAAGGATCTATATTTAGAAACTACAAATCACTTTTGAAAGACATTGAAGAAAACACAAAAAGATGGAAAAATATTCCATGCTCATGGATCAGAAGAATTAACATAGTTAAAATGTCCATGCTACCCAGAGCAATCTACACTTTCAATGCCATCCCGATCAAAATACCAATGACATTTTTAAAAGAACTGGAACAAATAGCCCTTAAATTTGTTTGGAAACAGAAAAGGCCCCAAATTGCCAAGGAATTGTTGAAAAGGAAAAACAAGACTGGGGGCATCACAATGCCGGATTTCGAGCTGTACTACAAAGCTGTGATCACAAAGACAGCATGGTACTGGCACAAAAACAGACACATCGACCAATGGAACAGAATAGAGAACCCAGAAATGGACCCTCGGCTCTTTGGGCAACTAATCTTTGATAAAGCAGGAAAAAACATCCGGTGGAAAAAAGACAGTCTCTTCAATAAATGGTGCTGGGAAAATTGGACAGCTACATGCAAAAGAATGAAACTTGACCACTCTCTCACACCATACACAAAGATAAACTCTAAATGGATGAAAGGCCTCGATGANAAATAAACTCCAAATGGATGAAAGACCTCAATGTGAGACAGGAATCCATCAAAATTCTAGAGGAGAACATAGGCAACAACTTCTATGACATCGGCCAGAGCAACCTTTTTCACGACACATCTCCAAAGGCAAGAGAAATAAAAGATAAAATGAACTTATGGGACTTTATCAGGATAAAGAGCTTCTGCACAGCCAAGGAAACAGTCAAAAAAACTAAGAGACAGCCCACGGAATGGGAGAATATATTTGCAAAGGACACCACAGATAAAGGACTGGTATCCAAGATCTACAAAGAACTTCTCAAACTCAATACACGAGAAACAAATAAACAAATCATAAAATGGGCAGAAGATATGAACAGACACTTTTCCAATGAAGACATACAAATGGCTAACAGACACATGAAAAAATGTTCAAAATCATTAGCCATCAGGGAAATTCAAATCAAAACCACACTGAGATACCACCTTACGCCAGTTAGAATGGCAAAAATTGACAAGGCAAGAAACAACAATTCTTGGAGAGGATGTGGAGAAAGGGGAACCCTCTTACACTTTTGGTGGGAATGCAAGTTGGTACAGCCACTCTGGAAAACAGTGTGGAGGTCCCTTAAACAGTTAAAAATTGAGCTACCCTATGACCCAGCCATTGCACTACTGGGTATTTTTCCCAAAGATACAGACGTAGTGAAGAAAAGGGCCATATGCACCCCAATGTTCATAGCAGCTCTTTCCACAATAGCTAAATCATGGAAGGAGCTGAGATGCCCTTCAACAGATGACTGGATTAAGAAGTTGTGGTCCATTTATACAATGGAATATTATTCAGCTATCAGAAAGAACGAATTCTCAACATTTGCTGCAACATGGACGGCACTGGAGGAGATAATGCTAAGTGAAATAAGTGAAGCAGAGAAAGACGATTATCATATGATTTCTCTCATCTATGTAACATAAGAACTAGGATGATCGGTAGGGGAAGAAAGGATAAAGAAAGGGGGGGTAATCAGAAGGGGGAATGAAACATGAGAGACTATGGACTCTGAGAAACAAATTGCAGGCTTCAGAGGGGAGGGGGGTGGGGGAATGGGATAGGCCGGTGATGGGTAGTAAGGAGGGCACGTATTGCATGGTGCACTGGGTGTTATACGCAACTAATGAATCATCGAACTTTACATCAAAAACCAGGGATGTACTGTATGGTGACTAACATAATATAATAAAAAAATTTAAAAAAAGAGATAATACTTAAATTATAAGTCATATAAATTGATTTTCAGTTCTTGAATTGTTAAAGACCCTATCATAGAGAACAAAGCATGTCAAAGGACACTTCGACAATATATTTTTAATTCAATGCCAAATAATTTCATATTTTGCCTTACTTCTGAAAGTGGAGAAAAATGGAGTTATACTAGATAAAAATATTTGATATATTTTAATAAGTCATAGGACAAACTGGAATCTGAATGAGGTAAATAAAAAATATATGATGTGAAAGTAGTGAAGTTGTGTTCTGCCAACCTGGTAACCTGAGAGTTATGAACTATTAGCAAGTGTAGTAAGATCTGTCCTATATTGTGGCAAAATTTCATTTTTTTCTTTAACTTTTTATTTGATGTTTTCTACTAAAATCTCTTAAGTTTTGATCAACAGTTTTCTTCAGAATTTTAATTATTTTTCATTTATTTCATGCAGTTCCTTTATTTATCCCCAGCTTAAAATTTAGAGTATTTTTTCCTGAAAATCTCACAATTTTATGATACTTTGTACCTGAAATAATCTTTCATTAACCCAAGGATAAACATAATTTTTGTAAATTACTATAGGTTAAAAATTGTTTTCAAGCGTTAACAGCTACTGAACCATTTCCATGTGCCACATGTCAAGTATTTGTTTTTATAACAACTTTTGCCTCTGGCCATTATTATATACATTAGTGGATGAAAGAAGTGTTTATTAATTTTGTATTTCATTAAACATATTGGTTGACTAATGGCAAAATAAGCATAAGGAAAAATATGCCCTAAAATAGCTTAGTATTTATTAAGAAAGATATAATTTATGTATGTACAAGCATTAGACAAGTTTGAATAGGTGGCATCATCAGTTTTGCTTATCAGTTTACCATGGAAGCCTTCCAAGTGAGCTGACATTTTGAAGAAAGCCTTTATAAATAACAATGCGCATCCTATTGATGTGGGTGTTTTCCCAAAGAGCATGCATTTCCTTAAAAAAGAACATCTACTTTCATAAGTAGTATTCAAGCAACAAACCTACATTGTCACTTTTAATGAGTTGACACCCTTGCTTCTTTGTTAAATTTATAATTAAACTATCTGATTAGTTTCTTTCCTTAAGTAATTCATTCATGAAGGTGAGATTGTGTACGAATACTATTTTTAACATCACTGTATGAATTTTCCTCCTGAACTATCAAATATAATATGTTAAATGTCAAATGGCAGTATAAAATAGTGGTAAACAAAGTGGGTTTTTAGTGTGTTTGTGGGTGAGGTCAAACAGCTTGAATAGATTTCAGCTGTGCAATGTAATAACTATCTGATTTTGGTCATGAAAGTTTAATTGTCCTTCAGGGCTCTCTAATTTGGGGGCAATAGCATTACCTCCTCCCTCATGATATTGATACAAGTAAATAAATACAGGTAAAATAAATAAGTACAAGTAAAAAATTACAAAGCATCCAGAGGTATATGGAATGTTGGCCATTAATATTGTAAATTTAGTGGCATTGGCCTCAAGCAGTAGAAAGTTTTTTCCTAGATCACACACATCAAGACACATTATATTATTCCAAGAGAAACAAATGTTACTTTCTCCTATAAATCAGGATTTTACATGATTAATACAGAAAAGTAATCCATCATCTCAGCCATGTTAACCCCATTGACTTAAGAGAATATTTCCCCAAATATGCCCTGCTAAATGCTAGTTTTTAAAATGTTCTGGAAAAGGGTTTTTTGTTTTGTTTTGTTTTGTTTGGAAAAGGGGTTTTGTATTCAAATTTTGAAAATATTACACATGCATCATTCAGTGGAAGAATAACTAATCATATATACCATATCTGTATATATAATACATTCTGAGTAAAAACTATAGTCAGAAAAATTTAAATCCAGCCAGTCACTAAATTATATCACTATAGCATTCATTCATATGTGTGTGTGAGAGTAATCTATAAAAATATTGTAGAACTAGTATTCTCTGGAACATAGTTTGGGAAATTTTGTTCTAAATCCACAGATATCCCTTTACATAGGATCGAAAGGTAACTATAAGATATTGATAGTTATGACAAAAATCTCCATATGGTGATAGTTTTAGAAGTATCCAAAACTTTACTTATTAAAACTCTCCAAACATCTTAGGTCTACAAAAATTTCCTAGAAACCTAACCTCTTAAATACTAGCTTTATTATTAGATTGCTGGTGATTGTTGCTTTCCTTCAGGCTAGAAACATAGAACAATCTTCTAATGATTTCACTTCTTTTTTGGAACCTACGAAATGCAGACATATATAAAACATAAGAAACTTTAAAGTTGTAAAAGTTAACAATTTTTTTTGAAACTTCAAATTGCAGAAGTTCAAGGAGTACAACTATGAATATAAAATAATTTTCTCACTTTTAAACTGCCATTTCTAAAATTATTAAAAGCAGAATCAACCAAGGCCAGTTTTTCTAGTCAGTATGTTTATAATCAGTGGGTGTTTTTAATTGTAGTTCTCTTATTCTGTTAATTTAGCTGAGAAGAAACATAATTCATATTTAATCTTTATCTTTAACTTATAATTTATCTATATATGTAAAACCAAGTTTATTAAGTATGTAAATAGCAGTTCTGGCTGAGTGTGATAGGAATACCAATTTGAGGAACAGATGATTTGTACATTGAGTTGCCCTTATAAAATCAGCACTCCAGTTTGCTTTGAGTTAGCAAACATTTTGCACTGCATGCAGTCCAAAATAGCTTGAATAAGCAGGGTAGAAAATCCAGAATCAGAATAGAGGTCAAAATTTTCAAGGCTGCCTCACATGATAACAAGCCAAAGACTAATAATATGATCACTGATTAACATTAAATTCAACATACATATTGACATACAATAGATTAAATATTGTCTTTTCTATATGCATTTATTTATGTTTGTTTTATTTTCCATAAATTCTCCCTGGGTATCTAACTTAAAAAGAGTTAGAGGAATTCCTTCATTCTAATATAATAGAAATGCATTATCTCAAAATTACCTTTCATTTTATTAAAGAGCTTTAAAAAAATTGACCAAAGATGTAATACTACTACAATTTAATCAGTACTCTGAATTTTTAGTTTATTCATAGGAACAAAGTGGATAGATATATAAGAGCAGTTTAAAAGCAATTCTTGCTCTCTTTAGAGCTGTGTGCTTTCCAAGCTTATCAGATATTTCAAGATGGCACCCTTAACTATGAATATACATGTATGGTAGTGTAGAGGAAAGAAAAGGATAGCTACAACTTTATTTTCTGATTGATACTGTGATAACATAGCCATAATATCTAGGTTTGATTGATGTTTAGAATTCACTATGTCTTTCCTGAGACACACACACAGAGTAAATAGGGCATATCTCCAGGTAGCATTTCCATATTCTCTCCAAAGAACCCCCACACACTGGGGGCCCTTCTGCTACATTTACTTTGATCTTAGTAACTCTCTATTAGATTAGCTGTTTACTTTTTCATAATTTCCCAACTATCTAATTTTCACAATTCAGCTTCAATCTCATTTGGTCTCATTCTCTATCCAGGTGGACAGAACACAAAACAAAAGAAACAAAACCTATACTAGTCTTCTCTCTTATTCATGGCTTACGGCTTCAAATTTGGGACTACTACGGGCTGCAGAACTGAGGCTAAGAAGCTAAAAAATAATTTACTGAGAATATTTTAGTTGTTAGCTACAATTTTTTTTTTACTTTATGTTACATCTAGAATGAAAATACTTAAAACCAACCAAAGCTTAAAATGAGTAAATGACAGATCTTTTTCAGTCTTAGTCTACTTCTGCTTCTTACTTTGAGCCTTTCCCAAAGCAAAGCCCAAGTTAGGTTTAGTGCAAGTGGCACTTTCATGTAGGGAGGTAATTCTAGGAAACATCCACAAGGGAGTAGCACTGTAAGACTAGTAAGGGAAGTATATGGTATATGATTTTGCCAAAACCTAAATAATCCTTAGACTCTGAATTTCTTGCTTAAGCCAGTTATTAATTTCTCTGTTTTTATTTTTCTTCTGGCTGCACTCTCATCTGCATGCTCTGGATCCACATATCATACACCCAATTCACAGACACTGGGCCAGCTGGTTAGTTGCTGCCTCCAGAATATTTTCTTGGCATGGTTATATAAGGTACCTATAAATGAGGAGTTTTCATCCCTGCCACCCACAGATCACATCTGTCACCATTAGTGTCAATACCTTTAAATTAAGCCCTCTCTTTGGTCATCAATAAACGAGTCTAAGGCCTCGTATTAATAGTACAGTCACTTTAAAAGCAGTCTCCGGCCTGTCTGTAGGCTCGAGGCTTGATCCCATGATCCTGAGATCACAACTTGAGCCAAAACCAAGAGCCACTCAATTGACTGAGCCACCCAGGTACCCCAATATAACTAACTCTTATGTACCTTTTAACAACCCCACAGCCAATTCACAAACTAAGAGTAAAGGATACATGCTCTCATTGTTTCCTTGTAAGATACAACATAGTTACTATTCATCACATAATTATGTTACTTTCCTGCTAATAATAAAAATAAATACAACTGAGGCTAAAATTTTATATCTAAACCCAAAATCAACACTCTGGGTACTTTTGCAGTCATTACAGAAAGATGCAAAGAGGCAAAATTTTGAGTTACCCAAAACACATATTCTCATCTGAGGTTGAACAAGATACCATTCTGCTTTCTTGTTTTCAGCTCTCATCCTACAGAAAAATGTCCTTTTCAAGTTTATTGTCTTTTTTTTCATTTTTGTGGGGTTTTTTGCTGCTGATTTTGCAATTTAATATGCCCCCAGGCATAGTGCTGATGTGCTGTCTAGAGTTTCTAAGCACAAAAAACACTGTGATGTACCTTATGGAGAAAATATGTGATTTTTATAAGCGTTGTTCAGGCATAAGTTACAGTGTTGTTGGCTGTAGATTCAATGTTAATGAATGAACAATATGGTATATGCAGTAAAAGAAGAAATTTCCCAATCTGTACATTAGGCCACTCTAGAAAAGCTAAGGTAACAGCTATAGTTTGTGATAAAGCTATGGAAAAGTTGGAAAAATGGCTAAATTTGTGGATTCATGAGATGATAACTAATTCAAAAAAGCATAGTAGAGAGGCCAAAGCCAAAGAAATTTGTAGTCTCAGATATTATGATTTAGTAGAACTGAGAAGGAAATAAGAATCTTTATATTTGGTTAGCAGAATGGTTAATTTAGATGTTGGTAGTCCACTCTTTGAGAAACAGTAGAAAACAATAGAAATGCAGCTATTTACAATTTAAAGACTTTTTTGTTGTTAAAAATCAAACTTAAAAACTATTAGAGCAACTTCATGAAGCACCAGTATTTCAGCTATATCACTGGGGATCCCAAGCTAGTTGGTCACAGGAAGATAATGATTTCTTCTCCCCAAACCCCATAGCCTTTTATATAAAAAGAAAAAGTGTGGTTGGAAATGAATTGACTGCTCCCATCATTTTTGATGTAATTCTGAAAAAGCTTGATCATTATTCAGTCATGTCTTCCTCTAAATTGGTATCCTCTTTTAATAAATTTTAATATTATTTATTCATTCACTTTTTTGCTTTACTTTTTTTTAGTATAGTTGACAGACAATGTTACATTAATTTCAGGTGTACAGCGTAGCGATTTATATTATGCTATATTCACCATAAGTATAGCTACCATCTGTCTCATTACATCACTATTACAATATCATTGACTGTATTTCATATGTTCTGCTTTTTGTTCCCATAACTTATTCATTCCATATCTGGAGGCCTGTATCTCTCTCTCCTCTTCACCCATTTTGCTCAACACTCCCCGCTCCACCTAGCACTCCCAGCAACCATCAGTTTGTTCTCTGTGTTTATACTTCTATATATAGTATCTTTTTATGTTGGTAGGAACCTAACCAAGGGTTGGTTTTCAAGGTTATATATTATTTCTTTCTACAAAATATGAAGGAGATTGTAAACTTTATGTATTTTAAAAATGTTTTAAATACTTAAAAAAATATTGGTATTCTTATTTGAGTGGTGTTTTCATGTAACTAAAGTTCTGACTATGGTTGTAACAATTTTATGAGATTAAAATGGTTTTATAGACTAACAGTTTTATAAGATTCTAATGTCAAAAGAAAGTTTAAAATGCTGTCCTTTTTTAAAATAAATTTTTTCTTTTTTTTTTAAATTTATTTGACAGAGAGAGAGAGACAGCCAGCGAGAGAGGGAACACAAGCAGGGGGAGTGGGAGAGGAAGAAGCAGGCTCATAGCAGAGGAGCCTGATGCGGGGCTCGATCCAGAACGCTGGGATCATGCCCTGAGCCGAAGGCAGATGCTTAATGACTGCACCACCCAGGCACCCCTAAAATAAATTTTCTAAATGTTTTTATTGTTAGTCATTTTTATGGATGAGGTAAGCATAGTTCATTAATGTTGTAATTGATTTGAATATACAGATTATTATATATCTTTTTGTCTAACATAAATACTTAATGGCCATTAATACTTAATTTTCTAATACATACATATACTGATTCCAATGATAAAACAAAATTGAACTGCTTTGCTATGTATATTTATATTAGAGCATTTTATTATCTAGGGGAGGGAGTATTTCAGTATTTTTTTTAATATGTGTTTTGAATACAACATGTTCACACTTGCTGATTACATTTCTGCAAGGGCTTTCCACCATCTGTACTCTATAGTTGCTGAAAATGTTAAACCCAGAGGGGAATAAATGACAATAATCATTAGCATGAAGGAACAATAAAGAATCTAAACTTGCAAGCTTAGAATTTGCCTACAGTTTATGATTAATGAAGGCAAATACATACTGAAAGCTGATTATGTGTTTCACTTTATGTGATGCCTAAGGGGCTACAGCTTAAGAGAAACAGTATTGGAATCCCTCAAATCTTAGTATAAGTTCAATTTGTTTTCTCACTTGCATTGATTTTTGGATAGTATTTAGCAAACTGAATCAGCAATAATAACTCTCGCGCTACAGTGAATTTTAAGGAATTTGAATATATTTACCTCCCAGTCCCCAAAGTTAGCATTGTTTCATCTAGTAAAACTCTGACACCTTGATCCTTAAATTAATAAATACTCTTAAAGACAAATAAACATGTATGCCAATGTAATTCTTGAGGCTTTTTATAAGCTTTAATGCAATTCCTGAGGTGTTTTTCCTCCCCAAGCTCTAATGTCTTTTCCTCTATTTCCTCTGGGTTTTATTTATTAAAGCAATTACAAAATTTGTCTTACATAAACACCTCAAGATTTCTCTCACAGTGGTTCTCTCTTCTCAACTGCTGATCCATGACTTACTCATCAAGAAATAGAAGTAGCTTTATTTTTAAATTGTGTAAATCTAACAATGGAATCATGACTGGATTAGAATTGCTACTTGTCCATTTTATTTCATCCTATCCAAAAGAAACCTAAACTTTTGTTTATATTTAATATTCATGTTAATTTTTGTTAATTTGCATTCTTTACCTATAGACATTGTTATAAAATTCATATTTATATTTGATCCTATTTTTATGCTTATAAACTCATAAAAACCCATGTTCTAACTCACAATTAAATATTTCCTTTAAGGGACCCTAGGTGGCTCAGTTGGTTAAGCATCTACCTTCGACTCAGGTCATGATCCTAGGGTCCTGGAATCAAGTTCTATATCAGGCCCCTTGCTCAGTGGGAAGACTGCTTCTCCCTTCACCGGCTGCTCCCCCCTGCTTGTGCCCTCTCTCTCTCTCTATGACAAATAAATAAATAAAATCTTTTAAAAACTAATAAATGATTCCTTTAATAGTTTCCTCAAATAGATTAGAGGACCCAAAATTTTAAATTTCTTTTTAACTTGGTAGAATACTAAAAAATGGAGAATTCAGATGAAAGATATATAAGAATTCCTTGTACCATTCTATTTTTTTCCTCTTTAAGTTATTTCAAGTGAAATAAAAAAAGTTTCAGGAGTTGAGCATTTCAAGCAATTAAAATGAGGGAGAAACCATTGCAATAGATGCTAGAGAGCTGTGAAATAAGGCACTATGTTATCCACATGGATTCTGAACACGTGGAGATGATGAAACATATTTAACAGTGATGAAGACAGCAAGTCACATCCATTGTCTTTAATAAATGTGGGGAGATAGGTGAGAGTAGATAAAGTAGAATGTGTCCAAGATTATTAGAAAGATATACGTTGTTTAAAAAAATGGAGATTTATGGTTTAGAAGCAATGAAAAAATGTATTTCCTCCTCTTCCCAACTGTGAGTCAATTTTCAGTTAAGGTAAGAACACTCCATAAAATGAAATATTATTAGAAATATTTTAGCAAACTCCTGACAAGTATCTTTCAACTGCTTGTACCATCCAAGATAGGATCATTCAAGCAACTTACTGGGTAATAGAATAGGATTGGTGTGCTTAGGATAAATATTGTTCATGATTTTTTTCTTATTATATTAGTATTTAAACTGGTATTCCTAATGTGGATTGGGGCTTAAAAATGTTTGAAAAGTCCGCTGCTCCAAAAAAACTACTATTGAGTTAGAGGATTTAATGAAAGGAACTCAAAGGGACTAAGTGTCATTTAAGTGAATGAATTAGTGCAGAGGAAGGGAAGAGAAGTATGTGGATGATAGATAGTTCAAAAGAGGCCAAGGACTTAGATGATCTGTTTTCAAGTGCATTGTACAAAAACAAAACAAAAAACCCAAAAAACATACATGTAGAAGTTAGATAACCTTAACATTCTATATAAATTTTGTATGAAGTTCATTTAGTGCCTGTTTATGTGGATTCAGCTGGAATCTAATATCCTCTTATGTAGGTGTGTCGACCAATTTTGCCATATTTGTCCACCATTGGTGCCATTTGGAAATTCTCTCAGTATTTCCAAAAAACTCAACTTATGTGTATGGTGACAGGCTCAGTAAATCACAAATGTATATTTATTACATTATTCTATTTCTGAATTTGCTGTTTCCATGCTGTCATACCTGGCCCACTGGCTAAGGAACATGATTAATATAATAAGTCAAAAGGACCATCTAAGTGTTTGAATGACTTTGTACTCACTTTGTATAAAAATTCCTTAGAATCATCAGGGATGTTTAATTATACTTATAAACTCCCAACATGGATGATTTGTATTTTTAATTGGAATCATTAATACACTATATTTCTATATTTCTATTGGGAAAGATGAAACATATATAAAATGGCAGAGTATGAAAAGCATAATTAAAATAGAATTAATATCCCAGCACTAGTATTTCTTATAATCATGAAAGAACTATTCCAGCAATTGGTGGTTGTTTTGTCAGTGACATCAAGATATTCTTTAGGAATTTTGGATCAAGCTATTTCAAAATCATATATATATATATGTATATATATGTATATATATATACATATATATATATTTTTTGACATCATTTAAAGTTATGACTGACTCAAATTGCTTTACGTATTTATGAGAATTAAGTCAATATCATATATTAAAGTATCAAGTTGAAACAATACATTTTAAATCAGGATTTATGCTAAAAGAATATATGACATTTGAAGAATGATGATCATTTTAGTATGATTTTCCAAACTTTTACAGAAAGAAACAGAAAAATTAGATGACTGTTCTGTCAACTAAACAAATTATATTTAATTTAAAACATCCTTCATGAGCACTGGGTGCTATACACAACTAATGAATCGTTGAACACTACAACAAAACTTATGATGTACTATATGCTGGCTAACTGAACATAATAAAAAAATAAAATAAATAAAATTTTTAAAAAAATCCTTCAATACTACACAATAAAAAGCACAAATCTTAAATTTACTCAGATTGGTTTTTACATATGATGCTTTTATGTAACTCACCCAACAAGATGCAAAATATTCCCAACATTTCAGAAGGCTCCCTCATGCCACTTTCCAGTGGCTCTCCTCCCCTGTCCAAACACACCACTATTTTGAATCTATTACCACAGATTAGCTTTGCCTGTTTCTTACATTTTAAATAAATGGAATTATACAATGCATGCTGTAATCTGTATGTATCTTTCATTCGTCCATAGATCTTTAAGATTCATTGTACTTGCTTTGTGTATCAAAAAGCCATTCTTTTTTATTGGTGTATAATATTCTATTTTTGAGTATTCTACAATTTACTCATATATTCAGTTCTTAACGGATATTTAGGTTGTTTCCATATTTGGCACTTACGAATACCCCAGAATATTCTTGTGCATATTCTTCTGATGGGTATATGAACTCATCATACTTGGGTATATATATAGATAGATAGATAGATAGATGATGATGATGATAGATAGATGATAGATAGATGATAGATAGATGATAGATAGATAGATGATAGATGATAGATAGATAGATAGATAGATAGATAGATAGATGATAGATACAGATATCTATATCTATCTATATATATAAAGAATGGCTTTTATATAGAGAGAGATAGATAGATGATAGATAGATGATGATAGATAGATAGATAGATGATAGATGATAGATAGATACAGATATCTATATCTATATATATATAAAGAATGGCTTTTATATATATATAGATGATAGATAGATGATAGATAGATAGATAGATAGATAGATAGATAGATAGATAGATGATAGATAGATAGATATCTGAGATTTCTGGATTATGTGGTGAAATATTATTAGTTTTAGAAGATATGGTCAATGAGTTTTTCAAAGGGAAATTTATCATACCACTAGAAATATGTGAGTTATGGTTTATCCACATCCTCATAGACACTTTATTTTCAGTCTTCTTAGTTATAGAAAATGTGTACAAAATTGTAGACAATTTGGTGGGTGTTTGGTGGTATCACATTAGGTTTAATATGCAATTCCTGATGAGAAAAGGTACTGAATACTTTTTCATCTGTTTATTGAACATTCCTTTTTTCTTTTCTTTTTTTTTTTTTTGCCAGTTGCCTGCCCAAACTTGTAGACTAGTCAAGTTTTAGTTCATTTCTTTTTTTTTCCTCTAAGACATATAGGATTTTTAAAAATATATTCAGTATACAAGCCCTTTTTTGAATATATGTATTTTTAATGTTTTCACTCTGTTCATTATTTTAATGCTGTCTTTCAATAAATGGAAGTTCTTAATTTTAATGACATCTAATTTACCAATCATATCTTTTATGGTTAGTTTTTTTTGTATCTTGTTTTGTGAAGATATTCTCCTATATTTCCTCATAAACTATTTATTGTTTTATCTATTGTATGTAGATCTAAATCTCACATGTAATTTTTAACAAGCTGTGAGGTAGTAGATATTATTTATTTTTTCAACTAGATATAAAATTGATTCAGCATGACACTGAAAATAATCCTTCCGTTATCGATATACAGTTGTACTTTAATTATAATCAAATTAAAAAGATCAACCTTTGTGAGATTTTTCTGGACATGTGTACCATTGGTCTATATGCCTAATGTATTTGATATTGTAATCTCTCCAACTTGGATCATCTTCTTCAAGATTGTCTTACAGTCCCATATAAACTTTAGAATCAGCTTTAGATTTACCCAAAAAATCCACTGGAATTTTGTGATTGTGTAGAAACTACAAGTCAATTGAGAAAAATCTATATTTTAATGCTGTGGAGACTTCAAATCTGTTAAGTGTCCTTTACTTTGGAGTTGCTAATATTTTGGTAGCTTAATTTATAGGTATTCTAATTATTCTGATTGTACTAGAAATAGTTCTTTCAAAAAAATGTATTTTCCAATTGCTTGCTATTATTATATAGAAATACTATTGATATGTGTATACTCAAATTGTATTCAGCCACCTTGTTAAATTTGATAACCCTATTAGTTTATTGATTTATGTACAGAATTATGTCATTTGAAAATAATGAAAGTATAATTCTTTATTTTTTCCTAATTTTATATATGCCATTTATAGGAACTCCAGTCAATGTTGAATATATAAGTGGTTTGTTTAATTTCCAATTTTTAGTTTTTATTTAATTCTGTGGATCAAAGCAAAGCCTTATGTCTTAAGAGGTAGAAAGAAGGAAAATAAGAAATCAAAGCAGAACCAAGTATTTATACATTTCCTTAAAAGCGAATGTCTAAACAACCTAAAAAGATTGGAGAGGTGTATATGAATTTCTGCATTGGTCAGGCTCCCTCTGCCTTGACTACCTCCAGGTGTATTCTCCTCACTGATAGTCCAGTGGTTCATGAAGGGAGTAAAGTAATGGGTTGCTCAATTAGAAATCATGATTGGCAAGCCAAACTTAATTCCCTAGTTCACTATGACTGTCAGACTTCTGACATACAGCAGTTGCATGGGTGTCTTATTATTTCCTATCAGTGTTCCTCCACATATAATGACTTCGCCTACAGAAGCATTTCGATTGTTTCACACTCATCAAATGCTTAATAGTTTAGCTAAAGCACTTAACTCTTGCACATGCTTTCATATTATACAAGTTAAAACAGGTCATAGTGGTTCATATCTAGTCACAGTAGGTTATAAAACCAACTCCATGGATAAGATGCCCCTTATAACGCTCATTAGGGTAGACATGCATATGTCATTGCTGTCCTTGAGGGGAAAAAAAAATTCAATTATCTCACCATTTAATAGCATGCTTCCCATAGGTATTTGTTACTTGGAG
Organism: Ailuropoda melanoleuca; assembly: GCF_002007445.2. Taxonomy (NCBI): domain Eukaryota; kingdom Metazoa; phylum Chordata; class Mammalia; order Carnivora; family Ursidae; genus Ailuropoda; species Ailuropoda melanoleuca. Next base: position 152,358,983 of record NC_048219.1, read on the forward strand.
AGAGAAGCACAGTTTCTAGTTTCTTGAGAACATAATGCCTGTTACCATAAGCAAACATTGAATTTTATCAAAACTAACCTAGGAATAAAACTAATCAAAGAGGTAAAAGATCTGTACCCTGAAAACTATAAAACATTGATAAAAAAAATTAAAGATGACATTAAGAAATGGAAAGACATTCCATGCTCATGTACTGGAAGAACAAATATTGTTAAAATGTCTATACTACCCAAAGCAATCTATACATTTAATGCAATCCCTATCAAAGTACCACCAGCATTTTTTCACCAGAACAAGAGCAATCCTAAAATTTGTATGGAACCACAAAAGATCCCAAATAGCCAAAGCAGTCTTGAAAAAGAAAAGAAAAGCTGGAGGCATCACAATTCCTGAATTCAAGGAATATTACAATGCTGTTGTGATCAAAACAGTATGGTACTGGCACAAAAATAGACATATAGATCAATGCAAAAGAACAGAAAACTTAGAAATGAACCCACAACTATATGGTCAATTAATCTTCAACAAAGCAGGAAAGAATATCTAATGGGAAAAAGGCTCTTCAACAAAGGGTGTTGGGACAGCAACATGCAAAAGAAAGAAACTGGACCACTTCATTGCATCACACACAAAAATAAATTCAAAATGGATTTAAGACCTACATGTGAGACTTGAAACCATAAAAATGCTAGAAGAGAACACAGGCAATAACCTCTTTGACATTGGCTGTAGCAACTTTTTCTATAGATGGCTCCTGCGGTAAGGGAAACAAAAGCAAAAATAAACTGTTGGGATTACATAAAAATAAAAAATCTGCACAGCAAAGGAAACAATCAACAAAACTAAAACACAACCTATGGAATGAGAGAAGATATTTGCAAATGACACATCTGATAAAGGGTTAGTATCCAAAATATATAAAGAGCTTATCAGACTCAACATCCCCAAAATAAGTAATACAATTAAAAATGGACAGAAGACATGAACAGACATTGCTCCAAAGATGGTCAAGAGAGGCATGAAATGATGCTCAACATCACCCATCATCAGAGAAATGCAAATCATAATGAGATATCACCTAAACCTGTCAGAATGGTTAAAATCAACAACACAAGTAATAACAGGTGTTAGTGAGGATGTGGAGAAAAGGCAACCTTACATTGTAGGGGGAACACAAACTGGTACAGCCACTCTGTAAAACAATATGGAGGTTCCTTAAAAAATTAAAAATAGATCTACTTTATGTTCCAGCAATCTTACTACTGGGTATTTACCTAAAGAATACAAAACACTACTTCAGAAGAATGCATGCACTCCTATGTTATGGCAGCAAATGAGAGCAGCCCAAGTGTCCATCGACTGATGAATGGATAAAGAAGAGGATACACACACACACACACACACACACACACACACACACACACAGTGGACTTTTATTTAGCCATAAAAAAGAATGAAATCTTGCCATTTGCAATGACTTGGATGGAGCTAGACAATATAATGCTAAGTGAAATAAGTCAGTCAGAGTAAAACAAATACCATATGATTTCAGTCTTATGTAGATTTAAAAAACAAATGAGGAAAGGGAAGAAATAAGAGAGAGAGACAAATTAAGAAACAGACTCTTAATTATAGAGAACAAACTGATGGTTAGTAGAGGGAAGGGGAGTGTGAGGATGGATTAAATAGGTGTTGGGAATTAAGGAGTGCAATTGTCCTGATGAACAGCAGATGATGTGTGGAATTATTGAATCACTCTATTGTACACCTGAAGCTAATATAACACTGTATGTCAACTATCTGTAATTGAAATAAAAAAGAAATCCTTTTAGTAAGTAGAGGTCATAATACCAATGAATATTGTTAACTTAGAGAATATTTGACTGCTATTATTAATGTTGACTTTGAAGAAGTATTTATTGTAGAAATATTTACTCAAGGTAATTATTATTTTAGTTTGGTCTAACTGCCATAAAGAATATTTAAGCTTGATATTACATTAGAATATACATGAATGTATTTATAAATATAAGCTTTACTAATTGGTTTTAGAAATTATTTTTAAGTAAATATTGCTGTGAAATAATTGTAGATTCACATGCACTAGTAAGAAACAATAAAAAGATCTTAAGTACTCTTTACCCAGTCTTCCCAGTGGTGCAAAACTATAGCACAAAATCACGACCAGGATTTTGACATTGATACAACCCAGAAACAAAACATATCCATCATTGTAAAATCCCTCCTATTGGCCTTTTGTAGCCACACACACACCTCATTTATACCAAACCCTCAGGTAACCTTTAGTCTGTTATATACTCTTAAGATTTTGTAATCCAAAAATGTTCTGTGTATGGGGTCATAAAATATGTAATATTTTGAGACTGACTTTTATTAGCTTAATTCCATAGGAACTAATAAAAGTTGTGTTTATCAATAGTTCATTCATTTTCATTGCTGAATAGTTTTTGTATGGTTGTACCACAGATTGTTTAACCATTCTGTTTAAGGAAAGGTGGGCTTTTTCTATGAATTATAAATTATGAATGTAGCTTCTATGAACATCCATGCATGTGTCCCTCCATATTCATATGTTGAGTTCCTAACCTCCAATGGTATGATATTAAGAGGTGGGGACTTTGGGAGATGATTAGGTAGTGAAGATGCAGTCCTCATGAATGAGATTGGTGTCCTTATAAAAAAAAAAAAAAAGACCCCAGGGTGCTCTGTCACTGCACCCCTAGGACATAGTGGGGACATTGTGAGAAAAAGGTCATCTATGAACCAAGAAATGGGCCTTCATCAAGATACTGAATGTGCCAACACCACGATCTTGAACTTCTCAGCTTTCTGAACTATGAGAAATTTCTGTTGTTTATATGCTACACAGTATGTGGTACTCTGCGACAGCAGCCCAAACAGACTAAGACAACAAGCTTTCATTTCTCTGGGACAAATGCCCAGGACTACAATTGCTGGATTGAATGATACTGCATGCTTAGTTAGTTTCATAAGAAACTTTTCAGAGTGGCTGTGCCATTTTACATTATCACCATCAAAATAGGAGTGATCCAGCTTTTCCACATCCTCACCAAAATTTGGTGTTGTCAACTATTTTTTGTTTTAGTCATTTCGATAAGTATGTAGTAATCTCATTATTGCCTTAGCTGCCATTTCTCTAATGATAATGATGAATGTCTTTTCATGAGCTTGTTTGCCATTTGAATATCTTCCCCAATGAAATGTCTCTTCATGTCTTTTGCCGATTTTCTGATTGGATTTTTGTTTTGTTTTTACTACTGAATTTTCAGAGTTCTTTATATATTGTAGACACTAATTTTTGTTAGCTATGTGGTTTGTAAATATTTTCTGTCACTCTGTAGCTTGTCTGTTTATTCTCTTAATAGAGTCTTTCACAGGGAAAACTTAAGTTTTGATGAAGTCCAAGTATTTTTTTTTTCTTTTATAGATTGTGCCTTTGGTGTGAAGTCTCAGAACTCCTTGTCTAGTCTTAGAACCTAAAAAAATGTCTCCCATGTTTTTTTTCCTAAAAGTTTAATATTTTACATTTAAGTCCATAAAGCCCATAATCTACTTTGAGTTCATTTAGGGTACTAAGTTTAAATAACACATTTCTATGTACATCTCAGATGGAATGAGAGAGAACGATGAAAATATCTTTTAAATACAGAAATTTTGATATGGCATAAAATGAAGTCTAAAGCATATAATAAGTTGTAAAGAGTTGAAAAAAATCTATTTTTATTTATATAATATGAAGTTTATCATTAAAAACACCCAATCTATGGTGACCTTTTTAAATGTATTTAACTTGAAAGATGTCTTTGTAAAGTCACCCAAAATCATTAATGCTGAGAAACTAATGGGTCATGATCTTCTATTTGGACACACATTCTGTATTTGAATAATTTTAGTACAAAAGATTTTATATAATATGGACCTATTACAGGGCAACTAATAGTGTAGTTATCCTCATTGAAAGAAAAAATATTGAGGATAAAAGAGGTCTTGAAATGGTAATTTGGTATCTATGTTAAAAACTGAATTATTGACTTTGGAATTTTGTTCAGAGATATTGAGAACTTGAAAGAGCATCCCTCCCAACTTTAAAATTGAAAGAAAACAAAAGAAAATGAGGAAGGAAGGAAGGAAGGAAGGAAGGAAGGGAGGGAGGAAGGGAGGAAAAGAAAGGAAAACAGCAAGTTTACAGAATTCCTTGAATTTATTGGCAACCAAACAACAAAAATCTGTTACAGATGACTACAGAAAGATTAAGATGTAGCCAAATACAGACAAGAAGATTTCAGGTAGTTTGGTGAAGTGGAGGCTGGTTGAGTGTGCACTAGTGAGAAAGGATGAAACTCCTAGGACCTGAAAATACAAGAGGATTCTCCATCATTTTGCAGGCTTTTGCTCTAAAAACCCTACCAGGTACTCGGAAAAGATCCTGAGTATCCTGATAAAGTCTCCCCTTGTAGTGTAGAACTGAAGAAAGGAAAAAGCAACTGCTTTGGGAGCTCCACAAAATTCCACCATAACTTGCCCTTTCTATTTTCACTATGGAACAAAAATTTTCATTTGTGAGAGGAAAGACAATGAACAACCTTGTCCTTGAGGTACTTAAGAACACCTGTTGTAGCTGGGAGAAGTTAAGGCTACCAGATATAGCAAATGCAAGACTCTCAGTTAAATTACAATTTCACATTAAAAAATAATACTTAGTATAAGTATGTACCATACAATATTTGTCATTTATGTGAAATCATCCACCGTTCATGTAATATTCAAATTTAACTAACCTTCTGTATGTTTTCTGGCAAACCTAGGAATAAATAAGGGTACAATTAAAAAAGACAACACTCTACTATTAAAGAAGAAACAGGACTACTTGCTGAGCTCAGAACTATGTGAAAAAGGGCAGGGGACTGAGAAGGTCACCCCCTAAGACCCAAGGATACAGGGAATGCCTAAGGCTAAGGCTTGATCAGGAAAGACTCCGGAACTGTCACAGCTTGGGAGCAGATTAATGAGACACAAAAACTAATACATGTGAGTTCCTGGACTGTATTCTTGAATGGAAAAAATACACTAGTGGAAAAACTAATGAAATTCAAATAAAATCTGTAATTTAGTTAATTGCACCAATGTTAATTTCTTCATTTTGGTAATTACTACTATTTTTTTTGATTTTATTATTTATTTATGTGAGAGAGAGAGCAAGAGAGGTCACAGAGGGAGAGAGAGAAGCAGACTCCCTGCTGAGCAGAGAGCCCCATGTGAGGCTCCATCCTAGGCCCCCAAGATCATGACCTGAGCCAAAGGCAACACTTAACAAACTGAGCCACCCAGGTGCTCTTGTAATGTGCTACTGTTACATAATAACAATAGGGAATGTTAGGTAAAGAATATATAGAATGGTAGCAACAGTTATATCAGTCTAAAATCATTTCAAAAAGAAAGTTGAAAAAAATTACTCTGTATTAAAAATATTTTAAAAAATGAAACATACATGATATGAACAACATAAGCAATTTATTAATATGTAATCATAAAATTATTCTAAATATATTTTATCTTATTTGTGAAAATGAGATATATAACTGTAATTTATAATTAACTTACATACTTTAATTTTTGTTATATTAAATTTATCATTAGGAGGAAATATTGTCAATCAGATGTGCATTAACTCTAAATCAGTTAATTTTTCTGTCACATGTTTTCAATAAAATTGCAAGAATAGTTTAAAAAATATAGTCATAGTCTTAAGTTTGTAGTCTTATAATGTCTTCTTTCAAACCTGCTCTGAAATATTCAGATTACTACATAATTGTTTTGAATTTTTTCATGAGCATTTATGTAATTAATGAAGTAAGATCAAGCTAAAACATGCAGCATTCAACTTTCATAAATTTGATACTTGTAAAGATTTCAGGTGAGTTATTTTGTAATCTCCTAATTAGGTTTTTCAGATTGCACAGTAAATTTGGGTTATGCATACTGGTAAAAAATACTGCATAAAGGATTCTGTTCTTTACATTGTACTTTTTCAGGTGGCAGATAATTTTGATTTGTCCCTTTCTGATGTAGTTCATTTTGAATACTTGACTAGGTGATATAAAGTTACTCTCTTCCCTCATATAATTAATAAGGATTTTAGAAATAGGATCTTTGAAAGTATATAACCTGTCACTCATGAATTTTTTTACATATTTATGTATTTATTTGTTTTTCTTTTAGTTTGGACTCATGGGTTCCTATTTATTAAAGTTTAATCCTTCACTATCATTGAAAGCACAGTAAAGAAGTTAAAAAAAAAAGTACTGTTAATGCCTCTCAACAGCATTCTGTAGGTTGCTTATATTCTGTTCAGCATGGTTCAAGAGTTCACCAATGCATTAAGATTAAAAGAGTAGTGAACTGGGATAACATTTCTGCCTTACCCTTCATTCTGTATTACCCTTCAATATTTCTTTTTTGCTTTCCTCCCTGCCAAATTATCCACCTTTTACTTGTTTCTCAAACTCCATGAGATTGCCGGAATTCCACTGGCGTTTCTGCCACTTAAACAACAGCTCTATTCTGAAGCCCTCTTCTTGGATTTAGCAAGACTTGGCAAATACCTTGAGGGAAGAAATCACCACAGAATATCTGTTCACTTCTCCTCAGTTTCATTCTCTCTAAAATCTAGGTCCTTAGGTAATTTGCCTCAGCAATTCTATGCTGAATTCAAACAAATTCTTGATACTTTATCCAAATTTTCTAGATGTTCTCAGCAGGAACATTGTTCTGCTGCAATCCATATCATAATAGACCAAGAATATTTTAGTTTAATAAAGCTTTTGATAAATTACATTCTCTGGCAAAAAAGTTTGGGTTTTCAAATTCAGTGTCATAAATGAAAACATACATACCTATTCTTTACCTAAGACCTAGTAAAAAAGAATAAATTAGTTCTTGTATACGACTGCCCCATAAATTAATGGGACTAGGGAGAATAAACCAATTCAGGAATAAATTTTCCTCAGAAAATGGTGTGGTGTTCAATGTCCAGACACAAGAATGGGTATTTCAGACTCCGGAATTTTGTTCTACAAGCTCTTAAATCTTTATCCTTTAAAAGCAGGTGTGTTGAACTGGATGCTGGATAAATAAAACAAAATTAACAACAGTCCCATTATCTAACTCTTCTCAGCCTTCTGATCACATGATTCCAATGAGTAGTACAAATGGAAATCAAAATGCAAGTTATTTCCAGGAACAGATTAACCCCATCTATTATACAGATGGCAGTAACCAGAGATTAGCTATAAAATATCTCATGATATTGGCATTAAGACGGGAGTTATGAGCAAAAGAACAAATTCATCACCATCAGCGTCTGTTATACATTTACTTATGATGTAATTTTTCTACATATATTTATATAACTTGAAATTAAGAAAGGATATACAGGATGGAATCTTCCTGACTTTCAGTGTATCAGGTTGAGACTCTCAAAAATCTGCCGTCAGGACTACTGTCTGGAACCCAAGCAGGTTTAGCCACTGCATTGGTATATCATACATGGAGACTGAGATAAAACTGTACTTGTTGTGCTGCTTAGGAAGAGCTAGATAAGTTCAAGTTCTGTGTAAATTCATCTCAAAATTACCTGGTCTAGTTCACCTGCTCCATGAACTAGCACATATTTGAGAGATTAATATAAATTTTATTTCCTAAATTTTCATTTAGGAAATATTTCACTTGAATAAATGAATAAATCTTAAATTATATTAAAATTTCTTAAGAACAATTGTCCATAAAGACAGTTACATAAATATGTGATTCTCATTTACTTTTTTATTTTTAGTTTTCTCTCAGGTTTATTGAAATATAATTGACATACATATTTTTTATTCTCATCTATTTTTTAAAAAAGAGAAATAATACTATTCTAAATGGAATAACCTAAAAATACTAAATGTGAAAATTATAATCATACAATGTTTTAAAATGCTTTTTTTCATAGAACTTGTGGCCTCATGTAACCATGGAATTCAGTGCACGCTCAGGCTTGATTTGGGCTCCCAAACAATGAGTTATACAGGCCCTAGGCCTTGGTCTCCTGCCCTACTAGGGCAAGGAAGCTAATTCAAAGCCCCATTTACTACTGAATATAGTACCCAGTCCTGACAATTTAGTAAGCCTGACCAGAGAATTCAAGCAACTGTGAAGCCCATCCTACAGTCTCACCTGGGTAAGGAATCAAGCCAGCAGGCTACCCAACTAACTGTTCTCAGCCACCGACACTACCCCATCCCTTTCATCAGAGCTCGAACAGTTGCCTCTCCTGAAAGTAGACCACGCTGGCTGGCCCCATGTGACCAAAGACAGTATACACACATGCACCCCAAAACCCAAACTGAGATTATTGGTGAAGAACTATCTCTGCCAAAGCAAACCTGTAAAGTCTGAAAGAGTTAATTAATCAAATGTGCAGACACCAGTGTAAGGAATCAAGGATTACAAAAAACCTCCAATGATTAACCTTAAAGAAATGAAGAACTATAAATAGTCAGATGAAGAATTTAGACTAATACGCTTAAGTTTAGTGAACTATAAGGAAATTTAAACAACTAAATGAAATTAGGAAAACAATGCATGAACAAAATGAGAAGTTTAACAAAGGAATAGCAACCATCAAAACAATCAAACAAACAGAAATCCTGCATTGAAAAATATAATAACTGAACTGAAATGAATTATTCATAACTAAATAGAGTTTCAAAAGTAGACTCAACTTTGCAGAAGTGTCAGTAATCTGGAGGATAAGACATTGGAAATTACTTAGTCAGAAAAGCAAAAATTAAAAAGGGGTAAAGAAAGCCTACAGGAATTATAGGACATAATGAAAAGAAACAATATTCACATTACAGGAATTCCAGAAGAAGAAAAGAAGAAAGAGGTGGAAAGCATATTTAAAGCAATAATGGCTAAAAACTTCCCAAACCTGGGGAGACAAACAGACATCCAGATTCAAGAAGCCCAAAGATTCCAAATAGGTTCTACCCCAATAGGGCTACACAGAGACACATCATAATTATAAACATATAATTGTCAAAGTCAGAACAAGGAAAGAATTTTAGAGCAAGAAAAGACAGAAGTTTCATATAAGGGAACCCTCATAAGACTATAAACAAATATCTCAAAAACTTTTCAGGTCAGGAGAGAATGGGATTCAAAATATTGAAAGAAAATAACTGTCAACCAAGATATTCTATACTTGGTGAAACTTCTTCAGAAACAAAGGAGGAATAAAAACTTTCTTTTTTTAATTTAAATTCAATTTAATTAACATATATTGTATTATTAGTTTCAGAGGTAGAATTTAGCGATTCATCAGATGCATATAACACCCAGTACTCATTACTTTGAGTGCCCTCCTTAATGCCCATCACCCAGTTATTTCATCCCCCTACCCACCTTCCCTCTAGCAACCCTCAGTTTGTTTCTTATAGTTAAGAGTTTCTTATGGTTTGTCTCCCTCTCCGTTTTCATCTTATTTTATTTTTCCTTCCCTTCCCTGATGTTCATCTGTTTTGTTTCTTAAATTCTACATATGAGTTAAATCATATATTTGTCTTTCTCTGACTGACTTAATTTCACTTAGCATGAACCCTCTAGTTCTATCCACATTGTTGCAAATGGCAAGATATCATTTTTCTGATGGCTGAATAATACTCCATTATATATACACACACACACACACACACACACACACACGTATATATACACGTACCACATCTTTATTCATTCATCTGTCAATGGACATCTGGTTCTTTCCATATTTTGGCTATTACAGACATTGCTGCTATAAAAGACATTCTTGAAAAAAGAAAAAAAAAAAGCTGATGGAGTTCATTACCACTAGACCTGCCTTACAGGAAAAGCTAAAGGGAGTTCTTTGAGTGGAAGTAAAGAAATAAAGGTAGTATTTTAAATCTCACTGGTAATGGTAAATGTATTATCATAGTTCAGTTTTGCAATATGGTAATAGTGGTGCATAATTCACTAACAACTCTAGTTCAAAAGTTAAAAAAAGGAACAAAGCAAAAATAACCATAAATACATAATCTGTTATTTGTTACACAGTATAAAAACATGTAAATTGTGGGGCGCCTGTGTGGATCAGTCGATTGAGCATCCAACTTTTGATTTTGGCTCAGGTCATGATATCAGAGGGTCATTAGATCATGCCCCACATCAGGCTCCGTGCTGACCAGTGTAGAGCCTGCTTAAGAGACTCTCTCTCTCTGACCCTCCCTCCTGGCTTGTGCACTATGCTCTCCCTCTCTCTCTAAAAAAAATTAAAATAAAAATTAAAAAATAAAGAAGAATTTTAAGAATTTAAGAAATCACATAAATTAAAACAGAATAACCTAAAATGTGAGGGGGAGAGAAAGTGAAAATGTAGACTGCACAAATTCTATTGAACTTAAGTAGTTATCAGTTTAAAATAGGATGTTATGTTTAAGATATTTTACTTAAGACTTACAGTAACCAAAAGGAAAAATCCTATAGTAAATTACACAAAGGAACACAATAAAAAGTCAAAGCATACTTATACCAGAAGACATTAAAACACAAAAAGACAGGTGTATAAACAAGGAAATAGATCTAAGAAACAACAAGAAAAGATCAAAATGGTAATAATAAGACCTTATAGGTAATTACTTTAAATGTAAAGTAAATACATGGGATGACTTAATGGAAAGGAAAGAGAGGAAGGAGAAGGAGGAGGAGAAAGAGGGGGAGGAAGAGGAGGAAGAGGAGAACCAACAATATGTTGTCTACCAGAGACTCATTTTAGCCTTAAAGACACACAGACTGAGAATAAAAGGATGAAAAAAAGACATTTCAAATAAATGGTAGTCGAAAGAAAGAAAGAAAGAAAGAAAGAAAGAAAGAAAGAAAGAGAGATTATGATAATTGCATAAAAATGGACAAACAGACCAATGGAACAGAACTGAGAGTGCAGAAATAAACTTGAGCAATATAGGCAACTAATATTTGGCAAAGGAGCTAACACTCAATGGAGGAAAGACAGTTTCCTCAATAAATGGTGCTGGGATAAATGGATATTTACATGTAAAAGAATGAAACTGGACCCATATCTTATACCACTCAAACAAGTTAACCAAAAATAAATTATTGTCTCATTTATATGTGGAAACTTGAAAATAAATAAATAAATAAATAAATAAATAAAAGCAAACACACAGAAGAAAGAGATCAGACTTATGCTACCAGAGGTAGGTGGTAGGGAAAAGAGGACTTGGAGGAAGGTAGTCAGGAAGTACAAATTTCCAGTTATGAGATAAATAAGCATTAGGGATTTAACGTATAACATGATGATTACAGGTAATACCACTATATAATATATAGGAAAGTTGTTAAGAGATCAAAACCTAAGAGTTCTCGTCACAGGAAGAATTTTTTTCTATTATTCTTTCTTCTTTCATTTTATTATTGTATGTATATGAGAAGATAGAAGTTAACTGAACCTATGATGGTAATCATTTCACAACATATGTAAATCAAATCCTCATCCTCTATACCTTAAATTTATACAGTGATGTATGTCAATTATTTCTCAATACCACTAGGAAAAAAGTAAATAAAGGGAAAACAAGAAATTGTCAGATTAATGAAAATTAAAAGAATTTTTCAACAGCAAATATACTCTAATAAATAGCTAAGTAAGATCCTCTAAGCAGATGGGAAATGAAAAAAAGAGATGGTAAGCAAAAATAAGGGAAAGTACAATAGGCTTGCTTTCCCTCTTGAGTTTTCTAAATTATGCCAGCTGGTTAAAAACTTTAACACTGTCCAATGTGGTCCTAAATGTATGTAAAATATATATTTAATACAGCCGTATTATAAACAGGGAAGGATAAAGAGACACAGAAAGTTAAAATTTCTATATTTCAATTGCAGTAGACCGTAATAATAAAGCAGAATGCATATTCAAATGCCACAAAATATACACCAAAATAGATGATATCCTAAGCCATAAAACAAAACCTCAACAAACTTCAAAAAAGTTAAAAAATTGAAATAATACCGAGTATGCTACCCAACCACAGTCAAATCAAACTAGAAATCAATAAGAAAGATAACCAAAAATATCTACAAACATAGAAATTAAACACCACACTTACAAATAATCCATGGGTTAAAGAAGCCTCAAGGAAACCAAAGCATTGAACTGAACAATAATACAATATATCGAGGTCTGCAGGACACAGGTAAAGCAGTGGCAAATGGGAAAGTTACAGCATATAAATGCACACATTAGAAAACAGGATACATTCCAAATCTATAACAGAGTACTAGAAATTTTAAATAATGCAATAATGTAAGAAAAAGAAGTAAAAGGCATATAGATCAAAAAATAAAATTACCCTTATTTGCAGATAACATGACTTTCTATGTAGAAAATCTCAAGGAATCACAAAAACAATGAGAACTAATATAATAGTAATAATACTTTAGCAATGAACATATGAATACCAAAATTAACATACAATACCATTTATCACTCAAAAAATGAAATATTTAAGTGCTAATCTAGCAAAACATGTATTGAAATTTTATGCTCAAAGAATACAATGTTAATGAAAAAACTCTAGTAGCACATAAATAAATAGACGCACTATGCTCATGGATTGGAAGACTTAATACAGTAATGTGTCCATTTTCCCTAAATTGAAAAATAGGTTTACTCAATTCTTATCAATGTTTCTACAGGACTTATTTGTAGATATTGGCAAGATTATTCTCAAATTTATATAAAAAGACAGTGGCTCTAGATTGGTAAAATTTTTTGATAAAAAAAATAAAGTGAGAAGAATGGCTACCTGATTTTCAACTCATTATTTTGGTACAATAATTAAGACTATAATATTGATGGAGGTTCTCACATAGATAAAATAACAAAATAAAAATAAATAAGCCAACTGGATTTTTTTTTATGGCAAAGATGCAAATCAATACAAGAGAGGAAATATAGGTTTTTCAATAAATGGTGCTGGAGCATTAATCTATCCATAGCAAAATAACTTATACCCAAATCTCACACTTTATGCAAAAATGAACTCAAAATGTAACACAGGGGTGCCTGGGTGGCTCAGTCGATTAAGTCCGTCTCTTGATTTCAGCTCAGGTCATGATCTCAGGGTCCTGGGGCTGACCCCCACATTTGGCTCCACACTCAGCAGGTATTCTGCTTGAGGATTCTCTCTCTTCCTCTTCCCCTGCTCCTTCCCCTGCTCACCCACACTTTCTCATTCTCTCTCTCAAATAAATAAATAAATCTTTAAAAAAAGAAAAGTAGCACAGAATTAGTTGTGAAAGATAAAATTACAAAACTAAAAAAAAAAAGAACAAATCTTTTGAATTTACGGATAAGCAAAGTGTTCCTAAACTTAACATCAAAAGCATAATTCGTAATAGGAAACACTGGACTTCAAAATAAAAAAGCACTCTGTGAAAGAGTCTGTTAGAAGAATGAGTAGATAAGCTACAGAGTGGGAGAAAATATCTGCAATCCACATATTCCACAAAGGACTAGTTTTGCATATTTAAAGAACTCTCAAAAACTGAGAGTAAAAAAATGAAAACAAAACAACTCATCTTGAGTTGTACTTTACATATAGCTTTAGTTATGGAATATTTATGTTTTAATATTTTAAAAATCCATTTTACTCATTTTTCATAATGTTATACAAATGGAAAAGTATAAAGCCCACATAAATGTATATTTTCTATTTCATTTTATTCCAGAATATATATCAAATAATTTCAACGTGCTAGTTTGTTTTTGGTGTTGAGTATGGGACGCAAGTTAAATTTGAAAACTTCTTTTCACATAGACTATCTTGTGAGTAGAAACAAATTTAAAAAGCAAGCATATGATATATCAGATAGAAGAACTGTAAAGAAAATTTGTTAAAGGTATTATTAAATTAAATTATTATTATTATATTACTGAATTATTAAAGGAAGACAGAAAGTAACAGAGCTGTATTTCATAAAGAGTAGTCTAGAAAAATATTTAAAACTATTCTAAAGAAAGGGAAAGAATAAGCCATGCAGACAGATACGTGCAAGAGCTCTCCAATTAGGCAAAAGAAATTCTCCAAGGGTGAGCAAGCCTGGCATGTTTAAGGCATTACAAGAAGGCCATTGAGTTTGGGTAAATAAAAGGAGAGAGTGATGAGCAATGAAGTTCCAGAGTTCAGCAAGACTTGAGAATTTTATATTAGTAAACTGGGAAGCCATTAAAGTTAATCAGCAGAGAAATGACATACTCTAAATTATATTTATAAGGATAAGCTATAGAAAGGTAAAGAAACCAGTAAGGATGCTATTGCAATGATCCACATAAGAAGCAAGAGATAACAGAATTAGCTAAAGAATTACCTATGGGATGTAAGAAATAGAGAAAAGTAGAAAATTTCTTCAACATTTTTCCCATCAACTGAAAAGTCAAGTTGCCATTTTCTGAGGTGGAGAAGGCCATAAGAAGAAAAAAACTCCAAGATATGATTTTATACTTAAAATGATTTTTAATCATTTAAAAGGAGGTGTTGAGTATGTCTTTGGATACCAGAGTCTGAGGTCTAGAAACAAAGTTTGACTAAAGATACATCAATTGTATAGGAAGCGTGCGCTTTAATTCATGGGACATAAGTAACTTTAGAAAATTTGACCTTTATTTGAGTTCACATTTTAAAAAAGAATAGTAAATGTGATATAGATAAAATTTCATTTTTAGTCAGAAAAAATAAACCTTTTTTTAACTGTGATACAATTGACATGTAACATTTTATTAGGTTCAGGTATCAGTCCTTACTAGAACACAAGGACTTTGCTATTTTTATTTTTCGAAATAGCTGTCAAAAGATTTTGTACTACTTCTAGAAGTAAGGAGATATAATATTAAATAAACTACCAACAACTTATAAAACCTATATAAGCAATGTTATAATTTTTAAAGTCTCACTAATATTAATTCCTATATTTTCTATAAATTTAATAATAGTTGCAATTTGATTATTTAATTTTGCTTATGGCAAAACCAATCCAAGTTAGGAAAATCTATAGACCTCTCAAATCACACTATCATAACATGTAATAAAACAATCACTTTTGTTGTCACCTATTTTACCAAAGAACAGCCACACTGCTATACATTTAAAAAAATGTCTTTCATGTTGCTTTTACATTATCTGCAGGCAAAGAAATCTATATTTGTTCCTTCAATAAAAAATTGCAACTGAGCAGCTCCTTTTGAAAGAAAAATTCCCTTTCCTATAGCTCTGTAGAGTGGCATTATTGTCAAGTAATGATATAAACCACTAAACTGGAAAGGATGAAAATGGAATTCTTTCACAGGAGAATTTAAGCAACCTTAAATGAATCCTTTGTGTAGGTCCTGATTTAAAATTATTTCATAAGATCAAGACTTCCTTTACAAATCTATAGAAATGCTGCATGGAACTATTTTTAAAAAGTATTTTTTAATCAATGTAGTCACTAGACAAATATTTGGTACACTCACTATATACTCAATATCACACTAGGCACTTGCCTTATAAAGACACATACAGCATACTTACTAAATAGCATTAAAAAACTGGGAGAAAGTCCAGTCTAGATTTTCATGAGGGTGGTTTATTGGAGACAGCTCTCAGATATCAGACCCATAGAGGAGTGAGTAATCCAGAGTTACATAGAGGGAGAAACTGTACTTTAACATTGTTGTGACAGAGCTTCAGCTCCCACCAAGGGTTTTAACACAGGGACGGCCCTTCAGAGATATCACAAATTGGGGTAGGCCTTGTGTTCCTGCATCTATCAGTCCATAAAAGAAGGCTACTCCCAAGAAGAAGGCATGGTTTTGAGTGAAGCAGCACTATTGTCAGAAGGCTCTTCCCAGAGTGGAACAGAACTGTGAGCAATCAGCTATCTAGAAATCTCTGTAGAGAATGTGTGCATTGTTTCTCAAGTGGGGGACCTGTGTTCGTGGAGCTGCAGGTGATACTCATTTTCTTCATCCTCTGCTACCATTTGAGATTCCTCTTATCATTGGTGGGATAACCAGATCTTCCAAAAAAAAACTGAGTCTGTGGTCACAACCCCCTCCCAGGCTTTGGGGGCTGCTGTACTTGCCCATTTTCATGAGGGAATAACAGTATGTCACAGTAAATCACCTAGATGCCAAATATAATCTTCCTTTCCCCACTGTGTTATTGCAGTTCTATTTATCCTAGATGATAAGGAGTATGATTAAATAAAGCCACTCCTGATTTCAACCCTAGGTTTTAAGACTTATGGATTCTACCAATTGGGAAAATAGCACTAGATATTGACTTAGGAAAAATATTGCATCTTAGAGGACGGAACCTATCCTGTTAGGATATTTTCTCCAAGCTGATGCCTCAACTCCACCTGTAAAAGGCCATTTTATCATTTTATAATACTGGAAGATCAGGGGTGATACAGTATATAATAGGACCAGAGAATTTTACAGTCATGCATCTACTGCTATACCACCTTAGTTAATGCAATGTTACATAGGATTCCATGTTGGTGAATTAAGAGTTCTGTAAACTTTTGGATAATGTGCCTCAGATCCTGTGAGTAAGAAATATAGACCTATACGCAAAATATGTATAATTTTCAGTCAAAAAGAATTATTATTCCTTCTGGGGAGAATGGGGGTCCACTATAATCAACTTCCCACCAAGTGGCTGGTTGGCCTCCTCAGTGAGTGGTGCCATACTGAGGACTCATTACTGGTCTAACAGGTAGAGCATGTAGAACTGGCAGTAACCCTATTGGCCTTGGTGAATGTTTCTTATGCTACTGAGTCCATGAATAGCTTCCAAATCTGTTACTGTGGCCATTATGTTTATCCCTTCTAGTGCCAGAAATAGGGCTCACAAAACCAGAGGTTGGCTGGTATTAACTTGCCAGGCACTTTTCACATGGTCCCTAGTGTCTCTTTCATTATGGATACTCTCTGGCATGTAACATTAGACAAAGATTTTCACACATTGGCCATTCCAATACACCTAATGACATGCCTCTTCCTCAGACTGCCTTGTACCTGATCTTCCAGTTTTTATCCTTCCAGGAGCCTGAACAACCAAGACAAGTCATTTGCTACTGTTAATATACTTTTATCTGATGAACTGTCCATATTTCTGCCTACTGAGAGGATTTTCCTTCACTGCTATCTATTAGGACCACCCTTAGTGAGGCTGTAGTGCAATGGCATTCCATATTGAGTCATCACTGAAATAATGAACTGATTTATCCATGAACCAAACTAAATAAGTTTTTTTCTATCTCCAGCTCATTATAATAGACCTACCATGTGACCATAAGTCTGAGCTGAGTGAGAGATGTGTTTTTTCCATTTTTTATGGTAAAAAAAATGCATAATGTGAAATTTACTATCTTAACTGTTTGATTTTAACAATGGTAGATGGCACAGGATTAGGCAACCAACTCAAGTACCTTACTTGTGCACTTTCACCTGGCTTATACTTGATTACAAAGGTGCCATTTACAAACAATGATGACTTTTTGTTGCCTTCTTCTCCCTCAACTATAATAACTAAGTATGTCTGACAGAACCCATCCTATAATAGGAAACTCTCCCTATTTGATCACTTGATGTTCTATGATCCAATAGCATGCTGGGAGCTATTTTTTGAGTGGTCTATATTCTCTGTTGTAGACAGTATGACTTTATTCCAGTGATTAATTAGCCAAATTATAGAAGGAGCCCAAATGTTCATCAACTGATGCATGGCATAGATAAAGAGGACGTGATACACACAAACACATGCACATACAGACAATGGAATATTACTCAGCAGTCAAAAAGAATGAAATCTTGCCATTTGCATCAATGTGGATGGAACTACGGTATATTATGGTAAGTGAAATAAGCCAGTCACTTATAAGTCCACTTATATGTGGAATTTAAGAAACAAAGAGGAACATAGAAGAAGGGACAGAAAAAATAAAATAAGATAAAAACAGAGAGAGAGGCAAACCATAAGAGACAAATACAGATTACAACTGAGGGTTGTAGGAGGGGAGGTGGGTGGGGGGATGTGCTAAATGGGTAATGGGCATTAAGGTGGGCACTTGGTATGAGCACTGAATGTTGTAAGTGGGTGATGAATCACTGGACTCTGCTCCTGAAACCAGTGCTGCCCTGTATGTTAACTAACTCAAAATTAAATTAAAACATTTTTAAAAAACCGATTATGATTCTTCTACTGGGATTTGCCATAAACTTCATGCAGCATATTTTTTCACCATAGATACTTTTAATTTTATGGAATTGTCACAATACATTAAAAGGATCATACACCATGATAAAGCGAAACTTATTCCATAGATGCAAGGATGGTTCAACACCCATAAATCAATCAATGTGATACCTCCCGTTGACAAAATGAAAGACAAAAATTATATGACTGTCTTGGGGTGCCTGGGTGGCTCAGTCAGTTAAGCATCTGACTCCTGATTTCTGCTTACGTCATGACCTCAGGGTCATGGGATCAAGACTTGCATTGGTGTCTGTGCTCAGCAGGGAGTCTGCTTGAGATTCTCTCTCTCCCTCTCCCTCTGCCCCCCACCCCCATGCTCTCTCTCTCTCTAAAATAAATAAATAAATCTTTAAAAAAATATGACTGTCTCAATGGATACAGTTTGGATACAGACAAAAGGATACAGACAGGATACAGACAAAATTTGATATCCATTTATGAAAAAAATCTCAACAAAGAGGATACGGAAGAAGTGTAACTCAATATAATAAGGGCCATATATGACAAGCCCATAGCCAACATCATACTCAACAGAAAGCTTCTCTTCTAAGATCATGAACAAGACAAAGATGCCCACTCTCACCACTTTTATTCAACATAATATTAAAAATCATAGCAAAAGCAAATAGACCAGAAAATAAAAAAATAAAAAGGAAAGAAAGAAAGAAAGAAAGAAAGAAAGAAAGAAAGAAAGAGAAAGAAAGAAAGAGAAAAGGCATCCAAATCAGAATGGAAGAGGAAAAATCATCACTGCTTGCAGATGACATAATATTATATATAGACAACCTTAGAGACTCCACCAAAAAACTGCTAGAACAAATAAATGAATTCAGTAAAGTTGCATGATACAGAAACAATATACAGAAATCCATTGTGTTTCTATATACCAATAATAAAATAGCAGAAAGATAAATAGAAAAAAAATAGAAAGATAAATTGCAAATGCAATTGCATTAAAAAAAACTAGAAATAAATTTAACCAAGAAGATAAAAGACCCGTAGACTGACAACTATATGGCATTATTGAAAGAAACTGAAGAAGATATTAATAAATGGACAGATATTCTGTGCTAATATATCAAAAGAATTAATATTATTAATATGTTCATAATATCAATGTAATCTCTATCAAAATTCCAATGGTATTTTTTGCAGAAATAGAAAAAGAAATCCTAAAATTTTTATGGAACCACAAAAGGCTCTGAAAAACAAAGCAATCTTGAAAAAGAACAAAACTACAGTCACCATGCCCCCTGATTTCAAGCAATATTACAAACCTATAGTAGTCAAAACAATATGGTATCAGCATACAGACACATAGATCAACAGAAGACATAAAGAGCCTAAAAATAAGCTCATGCATATATGGTCAATTAATTTGTGACAAAGGAGCCAAGAATATGCAGTGGGGAAAAATAGTCTCATCAATAAATGGGAAAGGTGGGAAAACTGGACAGCCATATGCAAAAGAATGAAACTGGACCCTTACACCTTACACACACACAAAAAAAGAACTTAAAATGGATTTAAGTTTTAAATGTAAGACCTGACACCATAAAAATCCTACAAGAAAAAATAGTCAATAAGCTTCTTGACATCAATCTTAGCAGTATCTTTTTAGATAGGTCTCTTCAGATCTTATTACAAGAATACAGAACTGAAAACTATTCTTATAAGCATGAATATTCCTTGCAGCAGCACAAATACACCTATTTGCTCGTGCTACAGTTTTCCACATTTAAATAGTATTGCTAGTATAAGAATATTATATATTATCCTTTAGTGTAATCACTGAGTAGTGCTACAATTGGTGGCATTTTTGTCAAAATGTTGCAAAGCATAGCCAAAAATATATAAATAAACAAAATAAAATAAATAACACATTCCCCAGGCACTAAAGAGTAAGCTGAAAGAGTAAAGTGTGTTTTCAGTGTATTATGACAGACCACAGCAGGATTCTTCACAGGAAATGCTACAAAGCATATTTCATTTGAAGCAATGAACTTTAATATGAATTCCATTTTACACATGAATGTATACTGTGTGATAATCTCAAATCTATTTATTCAACTGCTGGATCTCAGGATTAGAATGAAGGTGACAGGAGCGTAGAGAATTATGTTCCTACAGAGTAAGAAAAATCCTATTAACCTTTAATGACCTATTTTTCTTGAGCCTTTAGTTTAAGACTCTGATACAATCTGGGTTTTTTTTTTTTATTTTATGGGTTAGACTCATAGTGTACAAAAGAAAATTTATGTATTTTATTAATAATAGTCATTTAATTTAGAGAGTTAGTCTAAGGCTAGAGTGGGTGTTTAAAGACTAATTTTGAAGCAGCTCAGGGGATCCTAAGGAATAATATATGCAAAACATGAAAGTATGGGATGCCATCATAATGCACAGCAGTATACCTGTAGAAGTTAAATCTCAGCGCTACAGTACTCCCTGTACTGTTCAATACTGCATTGGTTCATCTATCTGCATAGCTCTCATTTTACAGCAACAACAAAGCCTTTCATGACTGACTAGTGAGCTATGTTATTAGTTTAATTATTGTCTGGACATTTAGAGACTAAACTTATTGGAAAGGAAATGGTGATTACTACATTTGGCAATTCCCTTGGCTCACACTTTATTCAGGACACTACCTCATGGACTTATTACTTTTCTATTTTATATACAAGAAGGGCCTAAACATTTCATTAGTGAATTTTCTGTTACATACATTAACACTTAGATGTTTATTTTGTTAATTTTAAGTGAGTCTATGAATTTGCTACTTGATTATTTATCTGCATTTCAGCATGTTAAAAATTTAAAAAACAATAATACTCACTATGCTCCAGACACTGTGCTAAATGTTTGATATGTGTAAATTCATATAAGACATAGTTCATGTCTTAAAAGAAATGCCTTAATAGGAAAAGCAAATCATGAAGTAGGATAGTTAGAATTTAAATAAGTATTGTGTAATTGCCACAATACCAAAACAAGCTTGAAGTAAAAAAGATACGAAGTCAGAAAAATATCCTGAATATAGTGGCCAGGGTAGGCTTAGGAATGTGAATTGGACCAAGAAGAATGAATGTTTTTTAAGACATAGTGAGGATACCTGAAGGGTAGGTTGGATTTTATATAGATTAAGTTTCAGGTACTTCCAGAAAGTTCAGGGAATCATTTGAATTAGAAAGCTGACAGTGCAAGCCTAGATCTTAGAGATTAGAAATTATCAGTAAGGGGTACTAGCAGAAGAGGCAGGAAAAAGGAATACTGGAGAATAAGAACATGTAGAGATAACACTGAGTCTTTGGAAGACCTTTCAATGAACATGGTGAGAAAGTTGACTGTCTTTGGAAGACCTTTCAATGAACATGATGAGAAAGTTGACTGATAGAAGAAAAGTCAACAATTTAGAAAGAGAAGGGGAAAATTTGGAGACTGAAGTACCACTTGATAGATGCAAGCAATTAAAAGGTGCATTGCACAGTCCAATGCTGAAGCAAAGTTCAGTAAGATGCAGCAGCGCTTTGACAATTAAGAGGGCTGGGGTGATTTGGAAGACTGAAGTCAAAAAGTGAGGGATTAAGAAGTGGTTATGTAATGACCAATTTCTTATTTAACTTGCTCAACATCTTATTGTCTCATAACCTCTTAAAACCCAACAATGGTGATCATTCTTGAAACTAATTAAAATCCAAGAAGATCCACCATACTCCAGACAAAATTGATCATGCTGAAACAATAGTAATTTACAAATATTAACATTGGTTTTCCAAGAGTTGCTCTAAGAGCTTTAGACATATTATTCATTCTTCTCAGTAGCACTATTATTACCATTTTCAGATAAGTAAACTAAGGAGGAGGTATTAGGACACTTGCCTAATATCATAAAGATAATACACAGACAAGCCAGGGAAGTCAGACCATCTGATTCTAGAATATGTTAGTTTAAGCACTAGAATGTTTTTGTTGTTGCCATTGTTGCTTTTGTTTGTTTTTCTCTGATTTTATTGTTGGCTAATCTATAAAATTTATTTCCAACAAAGTAAATGATGAGAAATTGAGTGCAAAAAAGGCTAAGTTCAAGTAATTCTTAAATGCAATCTATTACAAACATCAACATACTGTAGCTTTTTCACTTTTTTTTTAAAAAAAAGATTTATTTATTTATTAGAGAGAGGGGGAGTGCTGAGCAGGAGGGGCAGAGGAAGAGAGAGAGAGAATCTTAAGCAGGCTTCATGCTGAGCATGGAAACTGATGCTGTACAAAATCCCATGACCCAGGATCACAGCCTGAGCTAAAACCAAGAATCAATGCTTAACCAACTGCACCACCAAGGAGCCCTGCTTTTTCACTTTTTTAAGAAAATGTCTTCCCTTTCTTAAAAATTTTATCCCTCTCATGATACATTTACTATCACTTGTAATTTTTATTTTCTATTTCTAAATATCCTGTATCCTTTATTATTGATAGTCAAAATTACCTGTCCTATTCACTCACCCTTTCAGTCAACAGTTAATTGACTATTACTCTGTGAAATATTTTATATTATGTAGAATATGTGTGTATAACATATAAACATATGACACACAGCATACCTACTTAACTTATATTTGCATTCATACATAACTAAGACAATTTGATAATGGTTATTTATGCAGTTAACCAGATTTTGAAAAAAAAGGATAAATGGATGATCAAATTTGTCTGAGAGCTATTAACAAAAGCTTTAAATAGCAAAGAAAAAGAGGGGTGCCTGAGTGGTTCATTCAGTTAAGCATGTGACTCTTGATTTCAGCTCAGGTTGTGGTCTCAGAGTCATGAGAGTGAGCCCCACACTGGGCTCCCCACTCAGCAGGGAGTCTGCTTGGGATTCTCTCCCTCTACCCCGCCCCATGTTTGTGTTTGTTTTCACGCACACTCTCTCTCTCTAAAATAAATAAACCTTTAAAAAAATAAAGCAGAGAAAAATAATTTTTTAAGTAGGAGCAGGGAATATACAAGCTTATAATATGTGGAAGGAGAAGTAGTCCTACATTCAAAAATAAATTCTCAAAAAAAAACTAATGCTAAATTACATTTATTTTTAAGTTGGTTAGATTAGATTAAACCTTCATTTTACTATTAAATTTCCTTTGGCTAATTAGAAGTTGAAAATTACATATAAAAGAATAAAATTATAATTTCAAAATTATTAATTTGTCATTGTCATAAATTGATATTAAAAGCATATAAAAACAATTTGATTGAATATATCTGACCTTGATCATAAACATTCTGGGAAGATCTTTCATGTCTTACAATAAAACATCTGGCAGGCTACATGGCATTTATTAAATTTGGCTTTTTTCTAATACAAGTTGTGCCAAAACTTCAACTTAATGAACATGAACGGCTGATGCCAATCATTGTTCTCTGACAGCCCAGATATACACATTTATTTGAATGATTTGAGGCTATATGGCAGCCAAAAGAAAATAAGCAATGTCATTGGAGTCAAATCAGAATCAAATTACAAAAAAAAAAAATGCACATTCTAATTTATAAGTAAAGGAAATATATAGTGATTTGGAACTGTTTTATTGATGTAAACTTATCCCAAATGTAATGGAAAATATGAAGCAAATAATTTATAAAATCCGTATATAATTATAAAGTGGGGAACCTAGACCTGGCACTGCTTGGCATCCTTCTGATGTTCCAGCACAAACAAGTATGTATACGCTGACAATTCATTCCATGTGTGCCTTTCATCTCTGCCCAAAATATAGGCAATAATCACAGAATGTCATCTCCATTATCACAACTATCATATACAACTTTTTCATCATACTACCTTTCTGTGCTTTCTGTGCTTAGAATACTCTTTTCTTGTATAAAAAAAAATTAGGCCTCCACTTTTTCTAATATTTTCTCTATAACCTTTCCCTCACTGAGTACAGATTATTCTCCTTGAGGCCAATTTGCTCACAGCCCTGTAAACTGAAGCCTGCACTGTCTCTCACACATCTTTAGGAGAAAAATGTCAGGGGTCATTTGAGAACTCTTGAATTTCAAGGCATTGTACCTTTTAGAGATTCCACCTTTCCTCATATCAAGCATGAAGATTCATATGGACCCCATATTAAATTAAATATTTACTATAAATTTAAAATGATCATTTTGCTTTTGAAATTATTTTCTACAAATTATTCATTTAATTTAAGATCAGTTAGGGCTTTCTATGGCAATTATCAATCATGTTCAGGAATTCTTACAAAATTTGAAAATATAACCTTCAAATGTTTTTCAAATATGGCATTTAGCCTCTTAGCTACTATTTTCTACTGTGTTTCTTGGAGTTTCCCCTGTGTGTGGCAGCTTAGGAGTTAGCCAATAAACAGAATATTATGGAAATTGTGTGACTCACTTTTCTGAATTCCTACCTTTTCAGCCCAAACTCTAACCTGGGCAGCCTCAGTCTAAAAATATTGCCATCTAATCCTGAACACTTTCAGTTAACTTGGAACTATATGAAATCGCCCTCAGCAAAAAGTGCAGAGTATGGTCCCTCCTCATGTTTCTCTTCCTTCAAGTATTGAAATCCCATAAGTTCTGCCTACATTCATGCTATTTCAATGTTTTTAAACAGTATTTTCTTAAAATTCTGTCCAACATTTATAATTGCTTCAGAAGGAAAGTTAGCTTAATTAAGTTACTTCATCAAGGGCAAAACTGGAAGTCAGTGTTTGTGTGTGTTTTTTTCTACTTAGAAAAGATTCATCTTTCCTTCATATGACCATACTTTCAAGATCTACTCTATATTTTATTTTATGTATAAATCCCTCAGTAACCTCTATGGGCAGCTTTGAATACTGTTTTATATTCCTTATATTTTGTCATATTATACCACCATCATGGAACCTCCCACATCATATTTTTTCTCTTTCACATATCTGTTTATTTGATTTTAGAGAACATGTCTTATTAATTCTTATATCTTCAGCAACTCACTCAGTTCCCGGTATATGGTAGATGATCAAAAATGATCTTGAGTAAATAGATAAAAGAGTTAGTTTGCAAATTCATATTTGTTACAACCATTAAAGTCTTGCAATATTTGAGAGAAATTTCTTTATCCAGCTACAAAATAATTTAGTAGTTTTGATCTCATGGTAACACCAATCAGAAAAGACATAAAGAAGAGCTATGCTGCTTAAAAATCTATTTGAAATAAGTTTAGTATCCACAATATTGCAAGGGATTTTAACCTATAAATTAGTTATATGTCATGAACTTCAAAACATTTCTTAAATATATTTTTAAAAAATTACCTTAGGAAAAAATTATTTTGGATACATTTACTAAATATTTTAAAGATATAATAATATATCAGATCCTCACGATATAAGAAAAATGATTGAATATTTTAATATTCCTGAGAATGTTTCATTCTGATGCTATGTTTAGCACCAATAACAATATCTGACAGATGTTTTTAGCAATAACTATTTTTAATTTGACAGATAAGTATGACACAAAGTCATTAAAATGTTTTGGTATTTAAATGAATAGCAGCATTCAGTTTGTGTTGAGTAATTGAGAATTCAAGAGCATTTCATTAAAGAAAATAAACTGATCATAATAGAAAAAAATGCATTTGAACATATATGACTGACTGAACCTAAAGAAAACGTGGATTATGAAAAAAACTGCTAGTGAAAGCATTACAGGAAAAAAAAAGATATTTAAGAAAACAAGAAGAATGAATAACATTTTCCCCAGCAGAGGAGTAAATGACATTATAGAGAGAGAAGAAGCATATAAAAAGGTATAGTCATACTATATATAAGTATACAGATTTGAGAGTGGAAGGAAAAAAGGCTAAATGTGGGGATGAATTATATTTGTCATTCTGAAGAATTTTGAATTTTATACTGTTATGTAGGGAAGTTACTGACGTATTAAATGGGATGATCACATGATCTGACACACATTTAAGAAGTATTACTCTGACAAAAGGAAGATGATAGCATTAAGAGCAAAAGAAGAAAAACTAATTCAGAGCTTATTTCAATACACCAGTAAGTAGTAGCAGTGGGGATGGAAAGGAGTAGGTGGAAATAACATGACTTGGTTCACTGCCAATATAGGGGTGGAGGAAGAGAAAGGATTCAGTAATGACAACTGTCTTGACTTGGTGACTAAAGGCATGATGATACATGCACTAAAATACTAAAGAATTTGCAGCTACAATTTTAAAGCACAATCATTAGAGTTTGATTCATTAATTATCACTAGAGACTTACCAGGCTGGCATCTTGATCTTGAACTTCCTAGCCTCTGGACCTGTGAGAAATAGATTTCTGTTGTGTAAGCAACTCAGCTATGGTATTTTGTTATGGCAGCCCAAGCTAAGATAGAATTTGATTGACATTAGAATTTACAATTCCTTAGAGTTTGGTTAACAGCTCCAGTACAATAAAAAAAGCTGAATATTATATTAAGAATGAAATATCTTTGTATCACACTATAAAATAATAAAGTATGTTATCTAAACAAATATTAGTAATACTAGCCAATAAAATCATGTAGTTTAGGGAAAATATGAGCAGTATATATATATATATTTTTTAAGATTTTATTTATTTATTTGATAGAGAGAGACAGCCAGTGAGAGAGGGAACACAAGCAGGGGGAGTGGGAGAGGAAGAAGCAGGCTCCCTGCATAGCAGGGAGCCAGATGCAGGGACTCAATCCCAGGACCCTGGGATCACGCCCTGAGCCGAAGGCAGACGTTTAACTATTGAGTCACCCAGGCGCCCCCTGAGCAGTATATATCTCGTTCATAATTTAGGTTAAAGCATTGTTGTCTAAAATTTCTAAAGGATGGTTAACTACTCAAAGAAAATATTTCCACTTAGGAGTACTTCAAAAATAAAACACAGATTTGAGTTTTATACCAAACATTCAAATTCACATTTCACATTGATACTATTTAGCCATGATAGGTATGTCAATTTGAGAAAAAAACAAATTTCTTCAAACTGAAGATATCTCATAAAATAATAAAAACCTATCTTGTCTTGGATTAAATAATATTACAAAGAATACAAACTGCAAACTTTTGCAACTTACTTTACACAATTTCTAAAATAGAGCATTTGAAACTTCCTTGTGATTCAGCAAATGCCTTTTACATTACATTATCACATCAAAAGTATAAGCAAAAATAGAATATATTCAAATGTTATAACTTACTCTTCAGTTAAACATATCTGTAATGTTTTGTACCTATACAAACAAGTACATACACTAAATTTTAAAAAATTGTTAAATTTTAGAATGCATGTCAACCTTTTTATATCAGTAAAATCATATCCCAAAATGCCAGGAATAAGCATTTTTTTATGTGCTTGGTTGAATGAAACCAATAATGACGCTCTCCTCTAACCAATTTGTCATCCTATAATGAGAAAAGCATGTGCCCTTAGATATGTTTGTAAAATTAAGTGAATTCTCAGTTATACAAGCTTAGTCAGAGTTATAGTATTTAAATACTGAAATTTCATTGTCCATTTCTTCTACTAAGACATGCATCCAATCAAAAATTTTCTTGCATATACTGAGAGATATAAGTAAAACTTTTTTCTTATGTTATTTATTATCGTCAGGAATTAAATGTATAAAGTTACTATCTTTAGCCTATTTTAATCCTCTGGTTATTATGCTTTCTTGTGATGTTTATTATTCAAAATGCTAATGTTTTATTTGGTGCTTTTACACCTGTTAGATTGCATTATAATTTTATTTTTCCATAAAGACTTTTTCATATTGTAGTTTGTCACAACAGATTTATGAAATGAGTTTGTTAGATTTATTTAAAATTAATTATTAATTATATATTGCTATATAACTAGAGGGTACAAATTCAGGACCATTATAAATTCTAATAAGGTAGCTACATTTTTTTATCCTTATTCAGTGAATAACATTACCTTTATAAAAGTTGTAATCTATATTCAAATTCAGTTGATAGAAATACTAGCACAGTAGCTACATCTTAGTTACATTTTCCTGAATTTTTTTTCAAACTTTGTGTATGATTTTGTGGTAAAAGTGTCTCATGTAAACAGAATATACCTAGACTTCATTTAGTTGGTTGTTGCCACTGCTCTTTTTTTTTTCTTTTTCTTTTCATTTATACACAGTTTTAGTTGTTGTTCATTCAGTTTGTATCCATTATTATTACATATATATCTAGATTTATTTACATAATTTATTTTTTTGTTTTGTTTTTGATATATCATATTTTTTTATTTGCTTTTTAAATCTTCTTTCCTTTCTTCTCCAGGATTGATCTCTTTTATTTCTTTTGCTCTGGGAGTTTCACCTTTTACTTTTTATTGATTTAGTAATCCTTCATTAATTTTTACTTGTGGACTTAGATTAACAAAGCCCAGAATTTATAAATTAATATCTCTGTCATCCTCAGCTGATTTAGTCCAGTTGAACACTTGAATTACATTTCTTCCTGCTCCCCCAAAATACTATTGATGTGATCTGCAATTTGATTCCAGTCTTCTTCTTTCATACAAGCCTTCATTAGTTTTAATTATTACTGACAGTGTTTACAGTCAATGTGTATTCAGATTCAATGACAGTTTTGCTAATATTTTAATCAACTCCTTCCTGCCAGTGGTCACATTTTTGTTCTCAAGCTTATTATTTCAAACTTCTTTCAAGTTAAAATTCTAGTGTTAAATGTTTTTAAATATCTTTATTCCACTTTCAGTCTTCAATTTGAGTTTATCTGGGTACAGAGATTAAGTTGACTGATTTATATCACACACTGTAACCATCAGGAAGCTTACTGTAATTGTATCTTACCTTTCTGAGCAATATGTGTTTTTCCCTCTGTTTATATTTTCTATTTGCTTTTATGTTCTATGATGTATTATAATGTGAATAAGTATAGAAATATTTCTGCCTCCACTGCTTCAGACTATAGAAGTCCTTTCTATCTGAAGAGTCCTATCATCCTGAATTTTGTCATTGTTATAAATATTTTCTGAATACTGGGCTCTGCCTCACACTTTTTCCTAAATCTCCTATTTTACTGCTTATAGTTTTTATTAGATAAATGCTGGACCTTTCTTATTCTTCATGGCTTTTAAGCCATCTTTCTTTCATTTTTTTTTCTTCCCACATTCCTGCCTCCATTCCTATTATTTCCTGTCCTGCATTAAGGGATAAATCCTCCCATTTAAATCCATATATATATATATATATATATAATTCCAATATATTAATTCTCTCTTTGGCAGTGTTGTTCAACCTTCAGCTAAACAATACATTTTATACATCTTTCATTCCCAGAATTTCTTGACTAAATATATGTAAACTTCTTTCCTATAGCTTTGGTCTTTCTTTAATACCTTGTTATTTTGAACTTTTAAATTAAATTTATTCTTTCAGAGAATACTTACATTATGTGTTTCTTCTTAGAGAGCTTATTTTCTCATGTGCTTCTTTACAGTGAACTCATCTTTAGTTGAGGGGAGGTTAATTTAACATAGAGGATCCTTATAACATACATTTTTGTTATATTCTCACAGGCAATAGAGCATTTGGCTCTGCCTATATCCACTGAATTTCACTGATTCTAAACAGTGTTTATGATGTCTTTTCAGAATAATGTCAAAACACCACACAGTGTGAACTGCTAGCCCATCTCTATGCATGATGAAAGACTGGGATTCCAATTCTTGTGGACGAACCCTTTTTACTGGGCCACCAAATCAAACAGTGCATGATTTAAGAAATTATATAGCTATTTGCTTTGTGGAGCAGACTTATTTTTAATTCCCTAAATACACAGGACCTTCATGCTTAAGTTTCCTTCTTATATGGAACTTACATATCATTTTGTTCTTTTTTTACTCTTTTGTTCTTTTTGAACTTTTAAACTTACTATTTAACTTTTAAACTAATTATTCTTTCAGAGAATATTCACATTATATGTTTCTCATATGGTCCTCAAATAGACCTTAAACACAGGTCCCAGATGCTTACATTTAACATCTGTATACAATAATCCAAGGAGCTCTTTTATCTTTAGCTCCTATTTAGTGCTCTGAACTTGGGTCTCCTTTTTTTTTTTTCTTTTTTCTGGTACTAACAATTTTGCTTCTTCAACAACTCTTTTGAAACTATTTTATTTTTTGGAAAATATATAACTGGTCTATGGTAGCATAGCAAATATGGGGAAGAGAGGATGAGTGAGTGGCTATCTAGTAAGAAGTTGCTCTCACCAATGCCAAACACTGCCTGTGCTCTCCTCTAGAATTTTGATGATTTCCTGTCTCACATTTAGGTCTTTCATCCATCTTGAATTTATTTTTCTGGGTAGTGTAAGAAAGTGGTCTAGTTTCATTCTTTTGCATGTTGCTGTCCAGTTTTCCCAACACCATTTGTTGAAGAGACTGTCTTTTTTCCATTGGATATTCTTTCCTGCTTTATTGAAGTCTAGTTGACCATTTGGTTGTGGGCACATTTCTGCATTTTCTATTCTGTTCCTTTGATCTATGTGTCTGCTGTTGTGCCAATACTATACTGTCTTGATGACTACAGCTTTGTAATATGGAGTAATATGGAGTTGTGATGCCTCCCGCTTTTTTTCTTTCTTTCTTTTTTTTTTTTTTTTTTTTTTTTTTTTTTTTTTTTTGGTCAAGATTGCTTTGGCTATTCAGGGTCTTTTGCAGTTCCATACAAATTTTAGGATTGTTTGTTTTAGCTCTGTGAAATATGCTGGTAGTATTTTGATAGGGATTGCATTAAATGTGTAGATTGCTTTGGGTAGTATAGATATTTTAACAATATTTCTTCTTCCAATTCATGAACATGGTATGTTTTTCCATTTCTTTGTGTTCTCTTTTCTTTCTTTCATAAATGCTCTATAGTCTTCAGAGTATAGATGTTTTGTCTCTTTGGTTAGGTTTATTCCTAGGTATCTTATGGATGTTGGTGCAATTATAAATGGGATTAGTCCCTTCCTTTCTCTTTCTTCTCCTTCATTATTGGTATATAAAAATACAAGGGGTTTCTGTATGTTGATTCTGTATCCTGCCATTTTATTGATGTTATCAGTTCTAGCAATTTTTGGTGCAGTCTTTTGCGGTTTCTACTTGAAGTATCATCGTGTTGTCTGCAAATAGTGAACATTTGACTTCTTCCTTGATGATTTGGATGCCTTTTATTTCTTTTTGTTGTCTGATTGCTGAGGCTAGGACTTCAATACTATGTTAAATAACAATGGTGAGAGAGGACATCCCACCCTCGTTCCTTGGCCATAGGGGAAAACCCCCAAGTTTTTCCCCATTGAGGATGGTATTAGCTCTAGGTCTTCCGTATATGGCTTTTATGATGCTGAGGTATGTTCCTTCTATCCCTACGTTGTTGAGGGTTTTTATCAAGAATGGATGCTGTATTTTATGAAATGCTTTTTCTGAATCTATTGAGAGGATCTTATCGTCTTATCTTTTCTTTTATTAATGTGGTGTATCACACTGATTGTTTTGCAAATTATGAACCACCCCTGCATCCCAGGAATAAGTCCTACTTGGTCGTGGTGAATAATTCTTTTAAAATCCTATTGGATTCGGTTTGCTAATATTTTGTTAAGAGAATTTTTGCATCCATGTTCATCAGGGTAATTGGCCTACAATTCTCCTTTTTAGTGGGGTGTTTGGTTTTGGGATTAAAGTAATGCTGGCCTTGTAGAATGAGTTTGGAAGTTTTCCTTACATTTCTATTTTTTGAAACAGTTTGAAAAGAATAGAATTAACTCTTCTTTAAATTTTGGTAGAATTTCCCTGGGAAGTCATCTCGTCCTGGACTTTTGTTTGTTGGGAGATTTTTGACTACTGACTCAATCTCTTTGCTGGTTAAGGGTCTTCTCAGGTTTTCTATTTTGTCTTGTTTCAGTTTGGGTAGTTTATATGTTTCTAGGAATTTATCCATTTCTTCCAGATTACCCAATTTGTTGGCATATAATTTTTCATAATATTCTCTTATAATATTTGTATTTCTGTGGTGTTGGCTGTGATCACTCCTCTCTCACAAATGATTTTATTTATTTGGGTCCTTTCTCTTTTCTTTTTGATAAGTTTGGCTAGGGGTTTATCAATTTTATCAATTCTTTCAAAGAACCAGCTCTTCATTTCATTAATCTGTTCTACTGTTTTTTTGCTTGTCTGTTTCTATATGATTTATTTCTGCTGTAATCTTTATTATTTCCCTTTTTCTGTTGGCTTTAGGTCTAAAATGAGTCTTTTATAGGGAACATATAAACAGGTCTTGTTTTCCTTATACTTTCTGACCCTTATGTCTTTTGATTGGAGCATTTAATCCATTTACATTCTAAGTAATTATTGATAGATATGAATTTAGTGCCATTTGATTGCATATTTTATCATCGATTCTGGAGATTTTCTTTGTTCCTTTCTAGTCTTCGTTGATTTGGTACTTCTTTCCCACTCAAAGAGTCTCCTTTAATATTTTTTATAGGGCTGGTTTAGTGGTCACCAAGTCTTTTAGTTTTTGTTTGCCTGGGAAACTCATTATGTCTCCTTTTTATTCTGAATGACAGCCTTGCTTGATAGAATATTCTTGGCTGCCTGTTTTTGCAATTCAGCACATTGAATATATAATGCCACTTTCTTCTGGCCTGTCAAGTTTCTGGAAAGATCTGCTGGTTACCCTATCTGTGTTACCTTGTAAGTTAGGGACTTCTTTTGTCTTGCTGCTTTTAGGATTCTTTTCTTTATCTCTACGTTAAGTTCCTAGAGTAGACCAAAAAAAGACAAATACTATGAAAGAAAATTAAAAAAAGAGAGACTCTGTCCTGAAAAAGAGAATAGAGAACTGAGAGTAAAGCATAGTTTTAAATAGAAAATATAAGCAAATTTCTTACAACTACAGAAAATATATATTCATATAGAATGAGCTCTGAATAACATGTAAATTTTTAAAAATATATTTTCATCTCTGAATTCTCTCCTCAGATAAATTACCAATAAAGCGTAACAATGGAATTAAGTTTCTGAGATTCAAAAACTTAGCACCTATATAGTAGTCTTCAATAGCAAATTATTTTAAAATATGCTATAGGAAACAAGAAAATAAACCAGCAACTAGAAACAGGGAATTGAACCAGAAAATATTATGACCAAGTTTCAGAGTTTCAACAGAGCAGCAAACTGAGGTGGGTATAACCATAAGTGAGTAAGAATTAAGGGACTACAATCTTTAAAAAGTATGATGATTTAATAAAATAGTTAAAATCATGTAGACTTTGAAAAATATAATGGACAAAATGGAATTTGAAAATAAATATCTTTTTAAGTTCTACTTAGAATTTCTTTAGGAGACTGGGAACACCAGACTCATAGATAATTAACTGCTATCATTTACAAATTCATTGTGTAAAGTAATATATTTGGTAATAATTACATAAAAGCTATCTATTGGTTTTCAGTGTTGTGTCACAGTATACACAAATTATGGAATACTTAAATTATAATACAAAACTGATACCATAAATGCCCTTGTCCTATTTAATTTAAGCATGAGAAGAATAACATGAAAATTCCACAATAACTTTAGAATATGGCTACTGCTTGCTTTATATATGTACACTAGATATCTGTTAATACTCCCTTTACAGATTAACATAATGTCTCTTTGGCATATTCTGCTATGTGGTAAAATGCTTTTTGAATTCATAATCAAAGACCCCAATACCTACATATTTGTTTTGATTAAAAAATTAAAAAAAAATCTATCTGACAAAGAATTAATATAGTAATTGAAGTTTAAAATACTTGTAAGATTTTTCAAATATTTTTCACACTTATCCTATTAATAAGACATAGTTTTTCAGCTCCAGAAAAGCATACATTTATATTCAAATTATTGTCTAGAATAATTCCTAAATACATTGATGTCAATACCTCAGTTTTTCAGTCTGTATTTTGTTATCCATATACCAATAATTGACTTGTCGTAAACAGGAGAATAATCGCAAAAGTGGTTTTTCTTGGTATTTCTTCATCCAAGCATATCAAGATCAGCACACATGTTTTTTCATTAGTACACAGGACAAATGGTTGAGTTTGGGGATCTGAACAGCACTTCTTGCTAAATTTCATTATTTGATCTGGTTTGACATAGGAAAGGTTGTTGTACTAGTCTGTTGACAAACTGACAAACCCTGCTTCAGCTCTTACAACTTTTTAATCAACATCTTGTTAAAATTCATCTGGTGTTTCTGAACTATGTGCCACAGGAGGGCATACATTCATTACAGTTAATTGAGAAATCAGTATGATAATTCGGACAAATATTGGAAGTGATACTATTAATGGTGACAATTTATGGTTTAATTTAGATTAAGAAAAGTCTGTTTCATTTTTTTCTCTTATGCAATATGTGTGTGTTGCAAAAAGTATTTGGTTATTTGTCATAGTATTTCTACTATTTTTCTGTTGTATTTAATTTTATTCTATTTTATCACTTTAAATATATTATTGCTGTAATTTCATACTGAAAAACCAAAATAATGAAACTTATTTTTTAAATTTATTTTAGAGAGTGTGTGTGTGTGTGTGTGTGTGTGTGTGCAAGTGGGGTGAGGGGCAGAGGGAGAGACTCTTCAAGCAGACTCTCTGCTGAGTGTAGACCCCTGACTTGGGGCTCAATCTCAGGACCCATGAAATCATGACTGGAGAGGAAATAAAGAGGCGCTTAACCAACTGAGTCACCCAGGAGTCGCCAAAATAATGAAACTTATTAAAGAAAACCCAGGTAAAATGTTTAGGAATTAGAAATGAAAATTAAATAATTCTACATTATCCCATCAATTCTATACAAGGATAAAAACATGATGAGGTGAAGATTTCTACATTTAGACCTCAGACAGTCAGCATCTAAGAAGGCACTGGCCAAACCACTAGAAGGTAATACAAATGTAAACCTAAAAAGTGCATCATTTTCAGAGCACCTGGGTGGCTTAGTCAGTTAAGCATCTGCCTTTGGCTCAGGTCATGATCCCAGGGTCCTGGCATCAAGCCCAGCATTGGACTCCCTGCTCAGTGGAGAGCTTACATCTCCCTCTCCCACTCCCTCTGCTCCTCCGCCTACTTGTGCTCTCTATCACTCTCTCTAAGAAATAAAATCTTTTAAAAAAAATGCATTTTTCTCGTCTTCAAGTTACTTACAAACTAGCCAGTGCCTCTATAATTGCCTTTTTACTTTACTACTGATTTTAGGCACTTGTTGGCTTTTCCCAGTCCCCAGTTATTCTTTAAAACCAGTAACTTCTAGGCACAGTTTGAATTATAGATGATCTTTAGAATATTCAATAATGTAATGAATGAATGGTACAACTACTAACAGATATTTTCTGTCTTGTCAGAGTTAATAAAATCATTATGAGCAGCAGTTTTTGGACTCTCTACCAAGAATAATCTCACTCTGCCATAACTGCTTAAAATTTGACATAAAAAAGTTAAGGCAGAATAATTGACACTGATGTTTTTGTATGGATTTGGCTTCTTTTAATACACTGTCAACATATTTTTATTATACATAATTATCACACCCTTCACTTTCATTTCAAGTCCAGCAGAAACAGGTATTAATAATCAAATTTTTCATATGTAATTATTTCAAATGTAACCCTTCAGGAAGGCAAAATATTCTCAACCCAAAATCAGAATAGCTATACACATTATAAAGACATTTCATTATATATAATTCTAGAAAAGACTAACATGTCATTCCTGAGCCTTTATGTCCTATGGGGTTTTCTCACATCTTTGTGTATGCACAAAATCTCTGTTGGCCAAGAATGTGTGGGTGGCTTGGGCCTGCTCTAGCTTCTCTTACACATATGCAGTTTCTGGTCAAACAAGATAGGGGAATGACAATAATTTTTCTATAGCTGTCTCACTCTTAGAACTCCCTCCTAAATTCCCACTAGTCCACTGGTCCATTGGCTAGTGGAGTCTGTAGCGCTCCTCTTCCCTCCACTAGGATGACCAATGTGACAATACTCCCCATCAAGTTAGCCCCTCTTAGCAGCAACAGCAAAGCAGCTAAAAATGGTTTTACAGCCTGTCCCACTCTTGTCCAACAATTATGCTGATAGAGCCAGGTGAGGGTGAAATATGCTCTGCTTACTGGAACGTCAGAAGATAACCTAGATTTCATCAGAGATTTGATGGCCAGCAAAATGATTCAGAATTATGCAACAAATAGCTTCCATTGTAAGTCCATAAACATATTTCCATTATATTCAAAGGTATAATGGATATAAAACTTATATAAGAATGAGTTTATCCTGGGGCGCCTGGGTAGTGCAGTCCTTAAGTGTCTGCCTTCGGCTCAGGGCGTGATCCTGGCGTTTCGGGATCGAGTCCCACATCGGGCTCCTCCGCTGGGAGCCTGCTTCTTCCTCTCCCACTCCCCTGCTGTGTTCCCTCTCTCGCTGGCTGTCTCTCACATAAATAAATGAAAAAATCTTAAAAAAAAAAAAAAAAGAATGAGTTTATCCTTCACAAAACGGACAAAAACTAATTGGCCACTCATTTACTATATGATTTTAGTACAAGACTCCTGCAAGGTAGTTTCTTCTTCTGTAAAATAGGTGCAGTACAAGCACATGGATAACAAACAATTGTGACACTGAATGCAAGACAGCATTACATCATGTCAAACTACAGACTATAACGTCTCCTCAGCTCTTTTCCTAACTTTTAATCAATTGTTTTCACTTTTCTCTTAGTTTTCAAAGTTGTCCATCATGACAATAAAATTTTAATAAAGGCCCAATCAATAGTAACTACAGTAGGAGCTTACTCTGTAAATCCTAAATACTATGGACCTACCTTACTTTTCTACATTGCTGTTAAAATAAACTATGATATCCCAGAAAAAATATTTCAATAATAAATAGACATTCCATTGTGTTCTATTCCATTATGGCTATTTTCCCACATACATTTTATTTAAAACAGTACTTTCTTATTATGTATAATTAAACATTTAGAAACCCCAAAAAAAAGAAAAAAGTAAAAATAATGAACACCAAAAATCACACATTAAAATAGCAATTATGAACATCACGTGTTTTCTTTCTAAAAGTTTGGCCTTTAAAATGTATTTTTAAAGATATAATTTATTTGGATATTTTAACTGTTACCTATAAATCAAACTTTTTTCCATTTCTCTAAAAAACTATTTGTTGTTTCTTTCTTTGAAAAAAATACTTTTAGGATTCCCCATCTATTGTTTTTCAAATGCCATATTTTTTGTTTGTTTAGGATAAATTATCAAAAAGTATACTTACCTAATATATAAAGGAACAAGAGGAGAGTGAAGTGACTTCAAACAGAACTAGATAGAAGAAAATATTTCTAAAGATTGGGGAAAGAATAGTTGAGTAAGATTCTGAATTTACATTCAGAATAGTTGAGTAAAATTCATAATTTACATTCAACAAGACCATAGATTTGAAGGTGTAATTTTCTATACTGGACATAAACCATAAAATATGAACATCTCTACTAGACAAAATTAGGGTTTTTGGGGGGTTTTTTTGCTTTCACACAAAAACCACTTGCACAAATACAGTTTTCTGCAAGATAATATCTACTTTTACAGCACTGTAAAAATGCACTAATCAGTAGTAAAGTGTAAGTCAAGAAACTCACATATGTAGAAAATCAGATAATCCCAGATAAACCTGCTAGACATACCCAGTAGACAGTGATGGAATACCCATGGACAGTTCTTCATGTTTAATTCCAATTCTTGAGCAACTTTTTCATAACTGTAATTCTTGTGATCATAAATAACTCCAAAGATTATTCTTGATCACAAAAGAGACTATTTGCATTACAGTTAACCTGTTTTTGTTTTTATTTCAATAACTGCAACAAGAGACTGAAATATCACAAATATGCTCTTTGATCAGCATGTAAGTAAATTAGAAATAAACATCAATAAAGACAGTGATAATCTGGAAATTACACAACTATTCTAAGTAGCTAATTGTTAAAGAAGAAGATGCAAAGGATATTAGAAAATTGTAGAAATTTAATGCTTATAAAAGCCCAACTTACTAAAAAATTTGGGACACAACTTAAATTGCACTTAGAAGAAAATTTATAGCTTTAGTTTATATTAATAAGGAAATTTAAAAAAGAAAGGTATAGGCTTCCACCATGGGAATCTAGAACAGAGGTAAAAACTTAACCCAAAGTTGCAAATATATGCTATATACGTAACAAACAAAACAAAAACTACCACCACCACCACCAAAAAAACAAACAAACAAAAAACCTCACTTTAGATTTAAGAGTACACATAAGCTAAAAGTAAAGGTGTAAAGAAAGATATCATATCATAGGCTATACTTATCTGAGACAAAATATACTTTAAGTCAAAACTGTCACAAGAGAAAAAACATTATATAATGATAAATGGATTAATTCAACAGAAAAATATAACAATGATAAATATGTATGCACCCAACATTAGAGCATTTAAATATATAAATATTGACAGAACTGAATTAAGAAACATAAATGCACTAATAGGAGGGGACTTCAATATCTCATTTTCAATAATGGATAGATCAATCAGACAGAAAATTAACTAAGAAACAAGGAACTCGAACAATGCTATAAACCAAATGGATATAATAGACATATACAGAACATTCCACTTAATGGAAGCAGAATATACATTCTTCTCAAGTGCACATGGAGCATTCTCCAAGCAGAGAAATGATCGCCACTTCTGTACTGATCTACCTGACCCTCAATTGATTCATCATTCCATGGGGCTAATGGAACAGTGGAGAGCTGGCACTTTCTCTGGTTTTAGCCTTGCTTATACCAGTACAGTAAGTAAGTAACAGCTTAACTCTTACATTTTTGGCTTCCTGATATAATTAGCTACTCAGACACCAGGCAGCTTAGCTCTCTCCCAGCTCAACTAATTTCCTGACATTAGTTATTTACCCAGGATAAATTAAACTAAACGTCTACACAGATGCTTGCAAACAATGTTCAAATAGCCAAAACTGTAAACAATACAAGTGTACATCAACTGGTGAATGGATAAACAAATTGTGTTATACCCATATATTAAAATATTATTCAACAATGGAAAGAACAAACTACTGAAACAAACGACTACAAGGAAAAAATCTCAAAAACACCATGCTGACTGAAAGAAGCCACACACAAAAAGCTACATACTGTACAGTTTCATTTTGAAGTTTTAGAAAAGGCAAAGTAAATTATAGCAGCAGAAAACAGATTAGTGGTTTCCTGGGAATCCAATTTGATGCAAGAATTTGGCTATAAAGGAGCATAAGATTTGGGTTTCCCAAATTTGCAATTTCTCAGCTATAATGCATATCTATATATGTGCTGCATTCACCCAGCTTTCTGCACACTACCTTTGTGGGGCTTGGGTAGCAAAGAGAAACAACAGAAACATGAAGTTCATGTTGCTTGCTGTACTATGAGCAATAAAGTCCTTTTTCTTTGGCCCAAGGGTATCTTGTTTTCTTCCATGAAAACATGACAAGTAAAGTTCTTAGCTTACAAGTTGGATAAAATCCCAGACACTTAAGAGTTCTTTACGCATTATAGTTACATACCATAATTATAAAGAATACTATCAACTGTACAGATACTTTTAACTGTAAAGAAATCAGTGAAATAAAACAAGGAGCTTGCTAAAAAGAAAACAAAAGAGATAAATGGAATTAGAAACATTCAATCATTTCCTGGAGAATTCAGAGAAATGGGATAAAGGGAACAAAGGACACATAAGATAAATAAGAAACAAATAGCCAAATGATAGACTTCGACTTAACCATAAATAATCACATTAAATTTAAATAGTTTCTATATCTCAGTTAAAAAGACAGGTATTTCCAAATTGGACAAAACAGCAAGCTCCAATGATATACTGTCTAAAAGAATCACAATTTATATATAAAGACACAAATATATTAAAAAGATGAAAAAAGTATACAATGTTAACTCTAACCAAAAGCAAGATAAAGTGGCTGTGTTAATACCAGAAAAAAAAATTAAGTTCTAGATCAAAAAGTATTTAAGTAAGACTAAAAAAGATCATTTCATAGTGACAAAGGGGTTAATTGATCAAGAGATTGTAACAATCATAGTAATTATGCACCTAATAACAGATCTTTAAAATACATGAAGCAGGGGCGCCTGGGTGGTACAATTGGTTAAGAGGCCGATTCCTGGTTTGGGCTCAGGTGGTGATCTCAGGGTGGTGAGATGGAGGCCCATGTCCAGTTTCTGAGCTCAGGACAGAGTCTGCTTAAGGTACTTTTCTCCCTCTGCCCCTCCCTACCACATGCGTGCATATGCACACGTGTGTGCTTTCTCTCTCTCTCAAATAACAAATAATAATCAAATAAATAATCATTAAAAAATAATCATTAAAAAAATACATGAAGCAAAAACTGATAGAACTCAAAGAGAAAGAGACAAATCCATAGTTATAATTGTAGACTTTAGTGTCTTTCTTTCAATGATTGGTAGAACAAGTGTAAAGAAAAATCAGTAAATAACCTAATCAGATATTGAATCTCTGTACTATACACCTGAAACAATGTAACATTATGTGTCAAGTATACTCAAGTAAAAAAAAAATTTAAAAAGAAGATGTGGTATATGTGTGCACACACTAGAATATTACTCAGCCATAAAAAAGGGAGATCATGCCATTTATGACAACATGGATGGCCCCAGAGAGTATTATACTAAGTGAAATAAGTCAGAAAGAGAAAGACAAATGCCATATAATTCGATTATATGTGGAATCTAAAAAAACAAAACAAGCAAACAAAAGCAGAAACAAACCCATAAATACAGAAAACAAACTGGTGGTTACCAGCGGGGAAGGGATGAGGAATGGGCAAAATGTGTGAAGGGGAATGGGAAGTATAAGCTTCCAGTTATAGGATGAATAAGTCCTAAGAATAAAAGGTACAGCACAGGGGATACATCAATGGAAATGTAATATCATTGCATGGTGACAGATGGTAGCTACACTTATGGTGAGCACAGCATAACACATAGACTTGTGAATAACAATGTTGTACACCTGAAACTATGGTAACATTGTGTGTCAACTATACTTTGATTAAAAAAAAAAGAAAACCAGTAAATACATAGAAGATTTGAGAAACACTAACAACAATTTGCCCTATCATTGTGATTATTCAATTTTAACCATGAATATCCTGATATAACTCACTAATTATACCCAAATTCTCCAGGGATAGAGGTTTCTCCACTACAAAGTTAATATTTTCTCCTTTTTAATTGCTAAATATTTTTAGGGGGATATTTTGGGACGATATAAGAATCTTGTTCTTCATTGTACTTCCATTCATTACTTTTCTCAACCATTAATGATTTTTTTCCTGAAGCTATTATTATTCTGGTAAATGCCATGGTGATTTTCTATTTCCTTCATTCATTATAAATTTGTTTCATTTTATGCTATTGATTGGAATTCTAATTTTAATATCTGCCTATCTTTCCCATTCATTCATTTTTTTCAATTATTTACATTATTTATTTAGATCATTACATGGTTATTTGTATTATTATATGGATTCTAACCCAATATTATTATTATTCTATCTACCTATCATTATCTATCGATCTATCTATCTTATCATCTATCTATTCATTCATTCAAACTGTTCCAGATTTGGCCATTGGAAGCCTTCAACTTCAGGTTGGTATCTGTGTATATTTCAAATGTCTTTTTCATAATTCTGATATCCTGATATTGTAAGTCCAAGAGTTACTTTTATCTAAGCCCATTTGTTACAAAAATATCTGAGTATTACAAGGGGAAATTTCAACTTAAACTTTAAAATAAGGGGCGCCTGGGTGGCACAGCGGTTAAGCGTCTGCCTTCAGCTCAGGGCGTGATCCCAGCGTTATGGGATCGAGCCCCGCATCAGGTTCCTCTGCTATGAGCCTGCTTCTTCCTCTCCCACTCCCCCTGCTGTGTTCCCTCTCTCGCTGGCTGTCTCTATCTCTGTCAAATATATAAATAAAATCTTTAAAAAAAATAAACTTTAAAATAAAACTTATCTTTTAATTTTTAAAATAAAGGTCCATAAAAGGTTTTGTTTTGTTTTTTACAAAATAACTGCATCTTATAGAAACAGATCCTCTTCATTGTAAACTAATAGTCTTTTTTATCTACTTTACGTGACAGCCTGAGAGCAGTTACCTTGCTAACCTCCAGACACAATCAGTTCTAAATAATAAAAATTCAGTGTAAAATTGCAGTTTAAATTCATAACAAGAATAAATTTATCAATAGCAAATAAATGTTAAAATATATAAGCTTTTCAAAGATTCTCTAGATCCTCATTGAAATTGTGTATCTGTTATTTGTTTCAACAGGATTATTTCACTTCTTTTCTCATGTATGTTTGTGCCTGAGTGAGTTTTAATATCACTTATGCACAATTTTAGTGTCTTTTAACTTTTATTAAAGAAGTTTAATCAAGTGCAATAAAAATCCCTGATTGAAGATCTTTCTTTTTCTTTCTTTATTAAAAGTAAAAGGCTGCCAAGAGTCTGGATGAGAACTATGGGATTCCATATCCAACAGGAAATCTATTTTTTAATAAAAAGAGACTCTTGATAAACTCTATGCTTGAAGCAAATTTCAAAAGCATTTACTATAGCCACAGAGCCTTTTAATTCCTTAACACCCACACATAAATCTTAATAACTTCCTTTTTGACTACAGGTTTTAGCCACTTCTCTGAAAACGAAATGGGTTTAATATCTACATTGTAAACATAGTAAAAAATATATTTGAACATGTCATGTAGAATTCAAAACTTTCTAGTTAATAAAATATTAATCTCATCAAATATTTGAATACTTCTAATTCTTTAAATGTCATTTCTTCCTATTTCCCATGTAGCCAAAGGCAATCTCATAAAGAAAACTCTGTGGAGATCAAAAAGAAATGTTTGGATAAAATTAATAATTCTGAAAAACATCTTCTGTGTTTAATTGTTAATAATGCTAAAATAATTATGTACTACCTAAATATAATTATAGAGCTATTTGCAATTTAAGCAACCAAACATCAATTTTAAATTACCATAAATAATAAAAAAGGACTTTGTGATTAAAGCATTCTCATAAGGTACATATTTGGGTTCTCACTAAAGAAGAAAGATCACAACAGTGTTTAACCTGTTATCATGCAAAATACTATTTTGTAGGATTTATTATTACAAATTGATATACTTTAAGGGAAATCTTTCTTGTTTCTATAGTTTTCTTTTTTGATAAATGGCCTGTTTAAATGACATGCTGTAAATATACTTCTATAAAACATTCATTTTTTTAGTAGT
Organism: Ailuropoda melanoleuca; assembly: GCF_002007445.2. NCBI lineage: Eukaryota > Metazoa > Chordata > Mammalia > Carnivora > Ursidae > Ailuropoda > Ailuropoda melanoleuca. The sequence goes on from NC_048219.1 coordinate 152,402,900, forward strand.
TTATTTGTATATCAGGTGTCATAAACATCGATAGAGTAGCTGTTGATATTTTAAGTCCTTATAAATGAAATTGAATTTTAGAAGCTTTTAGTATAGATTCCATTATATATATATATATATATATATTATATGTATATATATATATATATTAAAGATTTTATTTATTTATTTGACTGAGAGAGAGACAGCCAGTGAGAGAGGGAACACAAGCAGGGGGAGTGGGAGAGGAAGAAGCAGGCTCCCAGAAGAGCATGGAGCCTGATGTGGGGCTCGATCCCAGAATCCTGGGATCACGCCCTGAGCTGAAGGCAGACGCTTAATGACTGAGCCACCCAGGCACCCCTAGATTCCATTATATTATGATACTTAACATTCTACTGTAATTAGTCAAAGAATGTTTCCATTTGTTGATATGCAAAGAATAATTTTCTATTTATTTCAAAATTTTTAAAAAGACATGTTTTTTGGCTAAAGTAGATGCAAAAATGATATTCATATTCACTGCTCTCTCCAAAAATTATGAATGAATAAAGCATTAAAGTCAGAAAAATTAATTCTACATTCCAAAGAACAAGGATATAGTCCTATATTAGTTATCTGTTACTACGTAATCAATTAGTCCAAAGCTTAGTAGCTTAAAACAACAAATATTGATTACCTCATAGTTTCTGTGGCCAGGAATCTAGACATAGAATAGCTGGGTCCATTTCTTTAGACTCTTTCATAAGACTGCACATGTATAAGCCAAGGATATGGTCAAGGGTAGGTCAACAAGGGTAGGATCACTTTCCAAGCTCACTCAGAGATCATTGGCAGAATTTAATTTCTCGTAGGCTGTGAAACTAAGGCCTCAGTTCTTCAAGGGCCATTGGCTGGAGGCCTCCATCGACTCCCTGTTGCTCTAATAGATTTATACAACATGTCACCTAGCTTCATCAGAGTGACCAAATGAGAGTATAAGAAAGAATGCCAGCAAGGCAGAGTGTGCTAACAACATGAAAGTCACTTTATTTTATAAGGTACTTATGAAAGTAAATCCCATCACCTTTGTCCAATCCTATTTTAAAAGAAAGTTATTAGGCCCAGCATACACTCAAGAGGAGGGGATTACACAAGAGGTGGAGAATCTGGATGTGGAAATCATTGGGAGCCATGTCAGATGCTGCCTTGCACAAGCTCCATTCCCAAACACAAACTGTATAAATGTCAAATGCTTTACCCCTGTACAAAAACAAGGGAAGATACTGAGAACCACAATCCTTGAATGTCTCTGTGTATGGTATATATATTTACATGGGTCACTTTGAATCTTTAGCAGAAAATAAATATGCATATGAAGAATGAAATTTCACAATATTGAGAAATGACTTGGGAGCAGTAAGACGAGTAGTCCTTAAAGTTTATATGCAGCTGAAAGACACTAAAGTTTCAAGTAACCAAATTCAAGGGTCTTTTTAAAACCCAAAGCATTCAGTAGAGATTCCAGACAGGTCACACCTTAATAATAAAATTAAACCAACCCTGGAAAAAAGGAAAGTTCTCATTGTCCCAGAAAAACAAAAAGCCTAAAAAGCCTCAGAAGGTCAATTTTATCAATTTATCAATTTCATCAATTGTAAATTATAAATTTATCAATAAATTTATAAATTAATTATAAATTTATCAATTTTAGCTACTTAACTTCCAAAACAAAGTCCAACAATCTTTAAAGGACTATATATATATATATATGTATAATATGGCACTTAAAATATATGGGGCGCCTGGGTGGCACAGCGGTTAAGCGTCTGCCTTCGGCTCATGGCCTGATCCCAGCATTCTGGGATCAAGCCCCACATGAGGCTCCTCCGCTATGAGCCTGCTTCTTCCTCTTCCACTCCCCCTGCTTGTGTTCCCTCTCTCGCTGGCTGTCTCTATCTCTGTCAAATAAATAAATAAAATCTTAAAAAAAAAAAAAAGGAAATATAAAATACACATCTATCATCACATTCCAGCAACCCTCAGTTTGTTTCCTATGATTAAGAGCCTCTTATGGTTTGTCTCCCTCACTGGTTCATCCTGTTTTTCCTTCCCCTATGATCCTCTGTTTTGTTTCTTAAATTCCACATCCTGTTTTTCCTTCCCCAATGATCCTCTGTTTTGTTTCTTAAATTCTCACATATGTGAGATCATATGATAATTGTCTTTCTCTGATTGACTTATTTCACTTAGCATAATACCCTCTAGTTCCATCCACTTCATTGCAAATGGCAAGATTTTGTTTTTTGATGACTTATATTCCGTTGTGTATATATACCAAATCTTTACCCATTCATCTGTTGATGGACATCTGGGCTCTCTCCATAGTTTGACTATTGTGGACATTGCTGCTATAAACACTGGGGTGCAGGTGCCCCTTTGGATCACTACCTTTGTATCTTTGGGGTAAGTACCCAGTAGTACAATTGCTGGGTTGTAGGGTAGCTCTATTTTCAACTTCTTAAGGAACCTCCATACTGTTTTCCAGAGTGGCTGCACCAGCTTGCATTCTCACCAACAGTGTAGGAGGGTTCCCTTTCTTCGCATCCTCACCAACATCTGTTGTTTCCTGACTTGTTGATTTTAGCCATTTTGAGTGGTGTGAGGTGGTATTTCATTGTGGCTTTGATTTGTATTTCCCTGATGACAAGTGATGTTGAGCATTTTTTCATTTGTCTGTTGGCCATTTGGATGTCTTCTTTGGAGAAATGTCTGTTCCTGTCTTCTGCCCATTTCTCGGCTGGATTATTTGTTCTTTGGGTGTTGAGTTTGATAAGCCATTTTTATACATTTTGAATACTAGCCCTTTATCTGATATATCATTTGCAAATACCTTCTCTCATTCTGTCAGTTGTCTTTTGGTTTTGTTGACTGTTTCCTTTACTGTGCAAAAGCTTTTTATCTTGATGAAGTTCCAATAGTTCATTTTGCTTTTGTTACCCTTGCCTTTGGTTATGTGTCTAGCAAGAAGTTGCTGTGGCCAAGGACACAGAGGTTGCTGCCTGTATTCTCCTCTAGGATTTTGATGGTTTCACATTGAGGTCTTTCATCCATTTTGAGTCTTCTTTTGTGTATGGTGTAAGGAAATGGTCCAGTTTCATTCTTCTGCATGTGGCTGTTCAGTTTTCCCAACGCCATTTGTTGAAGAGACTGCCTTTTTTCCATTGGAGATTCTTTCCTGCTTTGTCGAAGGTTAGTTGACCATAGAGTTGAGGGTCCATTTTTGGGTTCTCTATTCTGTTCCATTGATTCATTTGTCTGTTTTTGTGCCAGTACCATACTGTCTTGATGATTACAGCTTTGTAATAGAACTTGAAGTCCAGGATTGTGATGCCACCAGCTTTGGTTTTCTTTTTCAACATTCCTTTGGCTATTGGGGGTCTTTTTTGGTTCCATACAAATTTTAGGATTATTTGTTCCAGTTCTGTGAAAAAAGTCAATGGTATTTTGATAGGGATTGCACCAAATGTATAGATTGCTTTAGGTGGCATAGACATTTTAACAATATTTGTTCTTCCAATCCATGACATGGAATGTTTTTCTATTTCTTTGTGTCTTCCTCAATTTATTTCATGAGTGTTCTATAGTTTTCCAAGTACAGATCCTTTGCCTCTTTGGTTAGGCTTATTCCTAGGTATCTTATGGTTTTTGGTGCAATTTTAAATGGGATTGACTCCTTAATTTCTCTTTCTTCAGTCTCATTGTTAGTGTATAGGAATGCAACTGATTTCTGTGCATTGATTTTGTATCCTGCCACATTGCTGAATTCCTGTATGAGTTCTAGTAATTTTGGGCTGGAGTCTTTTGGGTTTTCCACACAAAGTATCATGTCATCTGCAAAGAGTGAAAGTTTGACTTCTTCTTGCTGATTTGGATACCTTTCATTTCTTTTCGTTGTCTGATTGCTGATGCTAGGACTTCTAGTACTATGTTAAACAGCAGTGGTGATAGTGGGCATCCCTGCTGTGTTCCCAACTTTAGGGGAAAGGCTATCAGTTTTGCCCCACTGAGAATGATATTTGCTGTGGGCTTTTTGTATATGGCTTTTATGATATAGAGGTATGTTCCCTCTATTCCTACACTGTTTTTTTTCATAGTGGCTACATCATTTTACATTCCCACAAATTGTACGTGAGTGTTTTAATTTCTCCAAATTCTCTCCAACACTTATTTTGTTTTTACTCTTGATATTGGTAACCTAACAGGTATGAAGTGACATTATATTATGTTTTTTATTTGCATTTCCTTGATGATTAGTCATGTTGAGTATCTTTTCATACCTATTAGTCATTCATGCATCTTCTTTGGAAAAGTGTTTCTATACAAGTCCATTTTTTTCATTTTTAATTGGGCTATTTTCTTTTTTGCTATTGAGTTGGAGTGCCTTATATATTTTGGATATTAATCTCATATCAAATATATGGTGTGTAAATATTTCTTCCCATTCTGAGGTTGCCTTTGCATTCTGCTTAATATTTCCTTTGCTGTGCAGAAGCTTTTTAGTATGATGTAATCCCACCCATGCATCTATTATTCTGTTGCCTGTGCTTTTGGTTTTATATAGAAGTAATCATTGCCAAAACCAATGACATGCAGTTTTTTCCCTACGTTTCCTTCTAGAAATTTTACAGTTTCAGATCTTATGCTTAAGTCTTTAATCCATTGTGAGGATGTGTGTGTGTGTGTATGTGTGTATGTGGTGTAAGTTGAGGTACAAATATCATTCTTTTGCATGTAGATATCCAATTTTCCTAATGCCATTTGTTGAAGAGGCTATCCATTCCTCATTGTATATTCTTGGCAACTTTGTTGAAGATCAGTTGACCGTATATGTGTGGATTTATTTTTGGGATCTCTATTGTATTCTACTGGTCTATACGTCTGTCTTTATGTTAGGACCATACATACTATTTTAATTATTGTAGTAATAAGTACTAAGTTTTGAAATCAGGGAGTGTGAGACCTCCAATTTTGTTCTCTTTCTCAAGATTATTTTGGCTCTTGGGGTCTTTTGTGGTTACACATGAGTTATAGAATTATCTTTTACATTTTTGTAAAAAATTCCATTGTGATTTTGATAGGGAATTCATTGAATCTGTAGATCTGCTTGGACATTTTAACAATATTACATCTTGTAGTCCATGAACATGAACATGTAGTCCATGTTTCAATATATTTGTGTTTCAGCAAAGTTTTATAGTTTACAGTGAATAAATCTTTCACCTCTTTGGTTAAGTTTATTCCTAAGTATTTTATTTGTTTGATGTTAGTGTGAATGGAATTTTTTTCTAATTTTCTTTTTGGATTGTTCATTGTTAGTGTATAAAGACAAAACTGAATTTCGTATGTTGATTTCATATCCTGCCACTTTACTGACTTCATTTCTTAATTCTAAGAGGTTTTTTTGTGGATTCTTTAGGGTTATTTTTATATAAGATTACATCATCTGCAAACCATAATAATTTTACTTGTTAAACTTTCCAATTTGGATGCTTTGTGTTTCTTTTGCTCTGGCTAGAATTTATACTACTATGTTGAATAGAAGTGGCAAGAATGCATACCTTTGCCTTGTTCCTAATCTTAGAGGAAAAACTTCTTCAGTTTCTTACTGTTGAGTGTGATCCTAGCTGTGGGGTTTTCATATATGGCCTTTATTATGTTGAGGTAATTTACTTCTATTCCTAGTTTGTTGAGTATTTTTATCATGAACAGATATGGAATTTTAAATGTTTCTTTCCTGAATCTATTAAAATGAACTTGTAATTTGTAACCTTAGTTCTGTTAATGTGGAATAACACATTGATTAGTTTGCATATGTTGAACAGTCTTTTCATCTTGTAGATAAAATCCACTAGATCATGGTGTATGATCATTTTAATGTGATGTTGAATTTGTTAGTATTTTGTTGAGGATTTTTGCATCTATATGCATCAGAAGTACTGTTTTTTAATTAGTTAATGAAGCAGCATGATCATTAGAAAATCAACCACCTTGGTATAATATTAAGAATCGTAGGCTATAAAGTCTGATCAAAGTGAGTTTGAACAACATCTCTCCCTGCCATATACTAAATCTATGCTCCTGACCAGTCCCCTAAACTTTCTTTAAATCAATATATTTATCTGTCAGTGAACTTAACAGTATTCTTCTTCAAAAGCAAGTTTTAAAGATTGCAAGGAAGAAAGGTTGAAAAGGCATCACTCTAGTACCTCAAAAATTGTGATTTCAATAGGATGGAAAGAAGGAAAGAAAGGAGAGGAGAATGAAGAAGAAAAAGAAAGAAAAAGAAAAAGAAGGAAAAAGTTAAGAGAAATAGACAAAGGAAAAGAGAAAGAAAGAGGGATATAAAGAATGAGAGAGAGGTAACTATTCAATTTCTCGAGTCCCAGTTTCCATCCTTATATAATCCATGTGTATAATCTTTATTTTGCCATCTTGTTTGTGAGTAATAAAAATACTGCTAATGAATGTTTTGCTATAGAAAAACAAGTATGAAGCAGACATCAAAAGGTCTTTAGTTTTTCATTGTCCATTTATGTCAGTGGATCTCATGCAGAGAGGTTTTCAAAATGTGTAAGAGTTTTCAAACTATATCCTGAACTCACCTCATTTGATACAGCAAAATGAAAGGGTGCTAAACATAGTTTGGAAAAGTTTCCACAGAAGTTCTGTTGCATTTTCCTGTCCAACTCTCCCAAAATCTGAAAAAATGATAAAATTAGACATTATAATCATACATGCATTTATGGGATTGATGAAAATACTTTCCATAACAGTAATATTTAGCTTATAAAATTACATAATTTAAAGCTAGAATTATAATTTTCCTAGGTTTGTTTGCTTGTTTTTTGAAATAGAGGAGAGAGAAGGGACATTTTTGGTGGAGTAAAATCCTTGATGCCTGCTTCTTAAATTTTTCAAAAACAAATAATTGTAATACATTCCAAAAGTAAACAAACATAATATTTAGTAATTATATGTAAGAACTTCATATGTATTGTATTATACAATTACTTCATGAGAAATATTTCCTAGTACATATCTTTAAAGATAACATATCATATATTTATTCTAGTAATGACAATGATGACTCTTCCTTATCTATTTGTGACCCCATAGTCAACAGGAAAAGGCTATTTATGAATATGATATAATGATAAATAAAAATAATATGCATATATAATTCAACGTATATGTGTGGTGCAACCTTAGAGCAAAGTTATATTAGTTTATGCTAACACAAAAAATAAAGGAAATAAGTACGGAAGTGGTAATATGATACTGCCATCTTATGGCTAAATCTTCATAAGAAAGGAAGGTTGATTAATTGTTTTATATATTTGGCTGTCAAATTTAAAAATTTGCTTCATTCTTTTAGAGAATTGTTCTGTTTTACTTTATTTATAGAGTACTCTTGAGCCACATATTTGATACTAAATAAAATGTAAATATTCTTTTCTAACAAAAAAACACAAAAATGTTATATTTTTTTAAGTCTTTGAGTTAAAAATGTATTAAGCACGTGTAGAGTTATCTATGCTTTCATCATTTATTCAATACTTATATTTCTTAACATCCTGTATCTTGATTTTTAAAAAGCTGAATCTAGATATATGTTTATACTAAATAATTTCATCAGGTTCTTATTTTTCAAAGGACTGTGTTCAAAAGTAGATTCAGAGGTGAGTAGTTGTTCTGGCAGAAAATTTTATCCATTCTCATATCTTCATATTTCAAGATTCAGCTAGACACATTTCAGACATTTGTATATAGAATAGAAAAAAGAGGATTTCCAAGAACCCAGAATTAGGCAAAGCAATTTATATAGTATGGAAGAAGATATGTTAATTGGTTCTGTGAGGAATGACGTAGTCAAGTATATATATTTACCACCCAACAAGTGATAGATAGTTCAACAAAGCAGATAGCACCAATGAGGTCAGTACAAGACAGTCCCAATAGGTGAATCATGTAACTTGAAATACATGAACAACATTCAGAGTTTGAAAGTTTTAAGCAATGACCAGAAATTTTGGAGCCCAGCCATATTTCTAACAATTCTTTTTGCAAACCCTTTCATCTAATCAGTTTTAAGTTAGACTTCCTTTCTTATTTCCCAACAACAACAAAAAACTTTAATTGATAATTAGTCAAATTCATTCTCATGATTTAGTTCTTAATGCTTCATTTTTTAACAGTTGTATTGAGATATAATTCACATGCCATAAAATCCACCTACTTAGAGTGGACAATTTAGGGTTTTAGTATTTTCAGAGTTGTGCACACATTACCTCAATCTAATTTTAGAACATCATCATCTCCAAAGAAACACTAGACTGAGCAGTAATCACTCTCCATTTCCTCCCTCCACATACCACAGGCCTTATGAAACCAGTACTTTACCTCCTATTTCCTATAGATTTGCTTATTCAAGACATTTTCTATAAATGGCATCACAGAACACATGGATTTTTGTGACTGGCTTCTTTCACTTAGCATAATGTTTTCAAGGTTCACCCTTGTGGTATGAATTACTACCTCAATTCTTTTCATGGCCAAATACTATTCCATTGCATGGATATATCATATGTTACTTACCCATTCAAAGGTTGATGAACATATGGAATGTTTCCACTTTTTAAATTATAAATAATGGTGCTATTAACTTCACCTAAAACCTTCTGTGTGGACATAGGTTTTCATTTCCCTTGGGCATACATGTAAATATACTATAGCTGTGTCATATGGTAATCCTGTTTAACATTTTAGGGAACTGCCACATTATTTTTGAAAGCAGCTGCACCATTTTATATCCCCACCAGCAATATATGAGGGTTTCAAATTCTCCACATTCTCATCGACACTGGTTATTTTCTGTCATTTTGATTATAACCATTATGGGTATGAAGTGGTCTCTAATTGTAGTTTTGATTTGCATTTCCCTAATGACTAATGATGCTGACCATCTTTTCATGTGCTTGTTGGTCATTTGTATTGTTTTTCTGAAGAAATGTTTATTCAAATTATTTCACTATGATCAAAGATACTTTGACTTTTTTTCTAAATTGATTGAGACTTGTTTAGTGCCCTAAATTATGGTCTATCCTGGAGAGTGTTCCAGGATAGAATGTGCATTTGAAAAGAATATGCATTCTACTTTTGTTGGATGAAATGCTGTATATATGTCTAGAGAAATTGGATAGTTGTGCAATTCCTGCATTTCTTCTATCTAGATATTCTATCCTTTATTGAACTTGTGATATTGAAAACTCCAGCTATTTTTGTAGAACTGAGTGTTCCTCCTTTCAATTCCGCATGTTGCTTCATATCTTTTGGGGCTCTGTTGTTTGGTGCATATATGTTTATAATTATTATATCTTCTTGATGAATTGACCCTTCTATCAACCTGTAATGTTTGGCTTTGTAACAGTTTTTGACTTGAAGTCCATTTTTTTCTGATATTAGTAGAGCTACTCCTGATCTGTTTGCTACTAGCTGCATGGAATATCTCTTCCATCTTCTCCTTTTAACCTTTTTGTCTCTTGAATATGAAGTTAGCCTCTTGTAAACAGGATGTAGGTGGATAGTTTTGTTTTAATACATTCTGTCAATCTTTACCTTTTGATCAGACAGTTTCATCTATTTTATTTAATTTTTTAAATACATCTACATTTAAAGTAGCTACCATAAAGAAAGAATTCCTGTCATTTTGCTATTTGTTTCTATATGTCTTTCAGGTTTTTTTGTTCCTCTTTTTCTCCATTACTGTCTCCTTTATAAAAAGTTCCTGTGACATACTATTTGGCTTCCCTTCGAATTTCATTTGGTGTCATTTTCAATATTTTCTTAGTAAGTAATATGGAGATTAGAATTATCCTCAATTTATTACAATCTAGTCTTAATTTATATACACTCAGCTTCAATAGCATACAAAACTCTTCTATGCAGTTCAATCCCCTTTTACTTTGTTAATGTCACAGATTACATCTTTATGCCTCAGGAGCCATTACCATAGATTTATAATTATTGTTTCATTCATTTTCTTTTTAAATAATATAGGAAATAAAAAGAGGGTTTACAAATAAAAAATACAAGAAAACTAGCTTTCATATTTACCTATGTAGGTACTTTTACTTGGGTTCTTTGTTTCTTTGTACGGTTTTGAGTTACTGGTTAGTGTCCTTTCATTTCCACCTGAAGGACTTTTTTTAGCATTACTGGTAGAGTAGGTCTACTGGTATTGAATTCTTTCAGCTTCATTTATCTAGGGATGTCTTAATTTCTTTTTCATTTCTAAAGGATACTAGTATTCTTGGTTGACAATATTTTCTTCCACCACTTAAAAAATGTCATCCACTACCTCTGGTTGCAATAGTTTATATGAACATACCCTGTATGTAAGGAGTCACTTTTCTCTTGCTGCTTTCCAAGATTTTGTCTTTCAAAAATTTGACTGTAATGTGTGTTTGTGGGGACTTCTTTTTTATTTTCTCTGATTTGTTGAGTTTCTTGATTGTGTAGATTAATGTCTTTTATGAAATATGAAAAGTTGCAGTCATTATATCTTCAAATATCCTTTCTGTCCCACACTATTTTTCTTTTACATCTAGGATTCCCTTTATGTATATGTTGGTATGCTTCATGATGATTCACAGGTCTCTTAGCTCTGTTTAGCTTTCTCCATTTTTTATTTTTTTTTGCTCCTCAGAAAAATAACTTCAATTGGCCTACCTTCAAGTTCTTTGATCCTATCTTCCGGCTGTTAAAATCATACTGAGATGCTCTAGTGAGTTTTTCATTTCAGTTATTGTAATTTTAAGTCTTGAATTAGTTTGTTCCTTTTTATAATTTCCATCTCTTTTTTGACATTCTCATTTTGTTGATACATCACTCTCCCAGTTTCCTTTACTTCTTGTCCATGGTTTCCTTTAGCATTTCTAATATATTTAAGAAAGTCAATTTAAATTCTTTATTTCATAAATCCAGCATCTGTATTTTCTCAAGGACAATTTTTCTTAATTTTTGTTGAAAAGAACTAGACATTTTGTATATTATTATGTAGTAATGCTGAAAATCAGATTCTTCCTATTTCTTAGAGTTTTCATTCATTTCTCTAGCTGTTTGCTTAGTGACTCTTCAAAACTATTTTTCTAAAGTCTCTAGTCCTTGTCATGTATAATCTCTGAATTCTGTTTCTTCAGCTTGTGTTCAGCTACTGTTTGACAGACATTTCCTTATATAATAAGATGAAGAAAGAGACAGAGACAAAGACAGAGACAGAGACACACACACAGAGAAAGAAACAGGAAAAAAGAAAAAGAACTCTCTCAGTCTTTGCAGATTACTTCTGAACAGTGGTGCTCTTTTGACACTTAGATGGGGTTTTTACAACCCTACCTTAGCTTTTGCTTCCTGATAGCACTAAGACTAGTATCCACTGGAGGTAAAAATTTAGTCTTCTCAGGCGTTTTTCTGAGTTTGTGCTCTGCATGGACATGCACAAGACTTTTCCCAGCCACTTCTGAGTTCCCCTAATTTTTCAAAGAAATTCTTTCCCAGATTCGTTTTCCTAGAACTTAGTTGCTTAGTTGTTTGTTTCAACTGTAATCTTTGCCCCAGGCAACTGCAGGTGTTTATGTTGTTTGTTTAACTTGAACCATTCTTGAGGAATATCCACCACTTTCCCAAGCTGAGTTCTGATTTAGGCAAAACAAAGACAAGCACCTTGAATCAGCCTTGTAGCCAACCTGCAAATAGGTTAGAACAGACAACATAATTCTTTGAGAATAAGTTCTTCTCTGTCTCCTCTGGAACAAAAGACCAGGGTCCTACATTAGAAACAAGGGGTGCCATCTTTTAGATAACATGAGGCAAGGGAAGGAAGGTAGAACAAGGGCAAGTAAAATTGCCACAACATTCCTATCTTTTAGAAGTTCCCTTTTGCTTGATTTAGCTGCAAATTTTTCACTGTTTTCTATACTTCTAACAATGTTGATTCTATTGTCTCTTGGTTTTTTTATGTTTATGTGGAGAGATGGGTTCTCAGAGGTTCCTACTCCACCATTTATGCTGAAATATTCATTTCAGCCATTCTTTAATTGTAAGTCTGCTAAAAACAAATTCTCTTAGTCAGCATTCACAGAGAGATACCCTGCCATTTCCCTTCCATGCTTCTCAGCATAACTACAGGACCGCCTGTGGGAACCAGCACAGTTCAGACATTCACTACTTAACTTGCTTACACCAAGCCCTGCCCCACCCCATTCTAGGGTAACCACCCTTCCCAGTCACACTTGCCTCAATTCCAGCACAGCAGGCCCCTTACCCCAGGAACCTGGCCCAAACCTCTGCCAACATGGTGTCTCCTACCCTAGAGTTTCACAGAGTCTCAGTTCTGATGGTAGTGGTCACAGTCTCATGTCACAAGCAGACCAGAGCACACCTAGTTAAAAAGCACCACATTCAGGCCAGGGACCAAACATTGCCCACAATAGGCAAAGGGACCTTCTGCAGATGCTTGTCATGAAGGATAAAGCAGTCAGGACACAACAGCAGAGTGCATGCAGCATATGTTAGAGACACTTCTGGTAGTGCCAGGGCATGGGAACAGGACACAACACTATAGGGCACTACAGGAACTCTTCGTAATGTCATTACCCTCAAGAACAGGGAACATAGCTGAACTTCCTAACACAAAGAAACAGGCATGGAGACTTAGAAAAAATGAGAAGACAGGGGAATTAATCCCAAAGAAAAGAACAGGACAAGACCACAGCCAGAAATCTAAGTGAAACAGATATAAGTAACATGACTGATGGAGAATTTAGAACAATGACCACAATGATACTCAGTGGATATGAGAAAAGAATGGAGGACATCAGTGAGACCATTAACAAAAAGACAAAGAATAACATAGCAGAGATAAAGGGCTCAATAATCAAAATGAGAAACACGCTCAATGGAATGAACAGCAACCTGGAAGAAGTAAAGGAATGAATTAATGACCTAGGAGACAGAGTAATGGGAAGTAATCAAACTGAACAAAAGAGAGAAAAAAAAAAACTATGCAAAATGAGAATAGATTTAGGGAACTCAGTGACTCCATCAAACAAAATAATATTTGTACTATAAGAGTCCCAGAAGATGAGGAGAGAGAAAGGGGACAAAGAATTTATTTGAAGAAATAATAGCTGAAAATTTCCATAATCTGGGGAATAAACAGATATCCAGATCCAAGAGGCACAAGGAACTCTGAACAAAATCAACAAAAACAGATCCACACCAAGACATATTGTAACTAAAATGGCAAATATAGCGATAAAGAAAAAATCATAAAAGCAGCAAGACAAAAGAGGACAGTAACTTACATGAGAAAACCCATAAGGCTAGCAAGGGCTATTTCAGCAGAAACTTTCCAATTCAGAAGAAAGTGGCATGATATATTCAAAGAGCTGAATGGGAAAATCCTGCAGCCAAGAATATTCTATCCAGTGAGACTATCATTTAGAATACCAAGAAAGATAAAGAGTTTCTTAGATGAAAACTAAAAGAGTTCATGACCACTAAACCAGCCCTAAAAGAAAAAGAGGACTCCTCGAGTGGAAAGGAAGTTCATAAGCGAGAGTATGAAAAGTAAAAAACACAAAAGCAGTAAAAATAAAAATTTCTGTAAAAATCAATCGAGGGATTCGTAAAATAAAGGATGTAAAATATGACAACATGTACCTAAAATGTGGGAAGGAGAGGAGTAAAGAATGGGTTCTAACTTAAACAACCATCAACTTAATATACACTGCTATATGCAGAAGAGGTTGTATACAAACCTAATGGTAACTACAAATCAAAAACCACTAATAAATATGCAAAGAATAAAAATAATGAAATCCAAATATATCACTAAAGAAAACCAGCAAACCATGAAAGAGAGAAAGACAAGAAAGGGTCAGAGAAAATTTTCAGGAACACAAAATGAATAATAAAATGGCAATAAATACATACCTATTAATAATCACCTTGAATGTAAATGGATTAAACGCTCCAATCAAAAGACATAGGGTGTCAGAATGAATTAAAAAACAAGACTGATCTATATGTTGCCTACAAGAGATTGATTTTAGACCTAAAGACACCGGCAGATTGTAAGTGTGTAGATAGAGAAATATTTATCATGCAAATGTATGTCAAAAGGAAGCCAAAATAGCAATACTTATATCAGAAAAATAGACTTTTTTTTAAAGATTTTATTTATTTATTTGACAGAGATAGAGACAGCCAGCGAGAGAGGGAACACAAGCAGGGGGAGTGGGAGAGGAAGAAGCAGGCTCATAGCGGAGAAGCCTGATGTGGGGCTTGATCCCACAATGCTGGGATCACGCCCTGAACTGAAGGCAGATGCTTAACCGCTGTGCCACCCAGGCGCTCCAGAAAAATAGACTTTAAAACAAAGATTGTAACAAGAGACAAAGAAGGACACTACATAATAAAGGGGAAAATTCAACAAGAAGGTAAACAATTGTAAATATTTATGCACCCAACACAGAAGCACCCAAATATATAAAACTGTTAATAGCAAACATAAAGGAACTAATTGACAATAATATCATAATATTAGGGGACTTTAACACCCCTGTTACATCAACAGATAGATCATCTAAGCAGAAAATCAATAAGGAAACAATGGTTTTGAGTGATACACTGGACCAAGATAAACTTAACAGTTATATTCAGAACATTCCATCCTAAAACAGCAGAATGCACATTATTTTCAAGTGTACATGTAATATTCTCCAGAATAGATCATGTTTTGGGCCACAAAACAAACTTCATCAAATTCAAGAATATCAAAGTTGGTTATACCATACATCTTTTCTGACCACATACTATGAAACTAGAAGTAACCTATAAGAAAAAATTTGGAAAAACCACAAATACATGGAAGTTAAATAGCATGGTCCTAAACAATCAATGGGTCAACCAGGAAATAAAGGACGAAATAAAAAGGTACATGGAAACAAATGAAAATGAAAACTCAATGGCCCAAAACCTTTGGAATGCAGCAAAAGTGCTTCTAAGAGGGAAGTTTATAGAATTACAGGCTTACCTCAAGAAGTAAGAAAAATCTCAAATAAATAACCTAACCTCACACCTAAAGGATCTAGAAAAAGAACAAACAAAACCTAAACCCAGCAGAAGGAAGGAAATAATAAAGATGAGAGCATAAATAAACGATATAGAATCTAAAAAAAGCAATAGAACAAATCAATGAACCCAGGAGCTGTTTCTTTGGAAAAAAAATCAATAAAATTGATACACCACTAGCCAGACTTATCACATAAAATCACAAGAGAGGAGAAATAACAACAAACACTACAGAAATACAATTATAAGAGAATATTATGAAACACTATGTGGCAACAAATTGGACAACATAGAAGAAATGGATAAATTCCTAGAAATATATAACCTACTAGACTGAAACACGAAGAAATAGAAAATTTGAATAGACCGATCAGCAAAGAAATTGAATCAGTAATCAAGACACAACTAACAAACAAAAAGTCCAGGACCGGGGCGCCTGGGTAGCACAGCAGTTAAGCGTCTGCCTTCGGCTCAGAGCATGATCCCGGCGTTGTGGGATCGAGCCCCACATCAGGCTCCTCTGCTACAAGCCTGCTTCTTCCTCTCCCACTACCCCTACTTGTGTTCCCTCTCTCGCTGGCTGTCTCTATCTCTGTCGAATAAATAAATAAAATCTTTAAAAAAAAAAAAGTCCAGGACCACATGGCTTCACAGGGAAATTCTACCAAACATTTAAAGAAGAGTTAATTCCTATTATTCTCAAACTATTCCAAAAAAATAGAAAAGGAGGGAAAACTTCCAAATTCATTCTATGAGGTCAGCATTACCTGGATACTAAAACCAGATAAAGATGCCGAGAGAGAGAGAGAGAGAGAGAGAGAGAGAACTACAGGACAACATCTCTGATGAACACAGATGCAAAAAATCCTCAACAAAATACTAACAAACTGAATCCAACATTACATTAAAAAAATCAATCACCACAATCAGATGGGATCTATTCCTGGGTTGCAAGTCTGGTTCAGTGTTTTCAAATCAATCAATATGATACATCATTGACAGAAAGGATAAGAACCATAAGATCATTTCAATAGATGCAGAAAAAGCATTTGACAAAGTACAACATCCATTGTTGTACTTGATAAACTCCCAATGAAGCAGTTTTAGAAAGAACACCTCAACATAAAGGTCGTCTATGAAAAACCCACAACTAATACAATCCTCAATGGGGAAAAACTGAGAACTGTTCCTCTATGGTCAGGAACAAGATAGGGATGTCCACTCTCACCACTATTATTTTTCACAGTACTGGAAGTCCTAGCCACAACAGCCAGACAATAAGAAAAAATAAAAGGCATCCAAATCAGTAAGGAAGAAGTAAAATTTTCATAATTTGCAGATGATATGCATATATAGAAAACCCAAAAGACTCAAGTGCCTGGGTGGCTCAGTCCGTTAAGCATCTGCTTTTGGCTCAGGTCATGATTCTAGGGTCCTGGCATCGAGGCCTGCATCAGGCTCCTCGCTTAGCAGGAAGCCTCCTTCTCCCTCTCCCTCTGCATGTTGTTTCCCCTGCTTGTGCTCTCTCTCTCTGTCAAATAAAATAAAAATAAAATCTTAAAAAAAAAAAGAAAAGAAAACCCCAAAGACTCCAACAAAAACTGCTAGAACTGATAAACAAATTCAGGAATGTCACAGGACACAAAATCAATGTACAGAAATCTGTTGCATTTCTATACATCAATAATGAAGCAGGAGAAGGAAAAATTAAGAAAACAATCCAATTTATAATTGTACAAAAAAATGATAAGATACCTAGCAATATCTCAAATCAAAGAGGTGGAAGACTCGTACTCGGAAAATCATAAAATACGATGAAGGAAATTGAAGATGACACAAAGAAATGGAAAAACATTCCATAATCATGGATTAGAAGAACAAATATTGTTAAAATGTCTACCCAAAGCAATCTACACATTGAATGCAATCCCTATCAAAATACCACCAGCATTTTTTCACCAGAACTAGAACAAACTGTCCTAAAATTTGCATGGAATCACAAAAGACCCCAAATAGTCAAAGCAATCTAGAAAAAGAAAAGAAAAGCTGAAAGCATCACAGTTCCAGACTTCAAGTATATATATTACAAAGCTGTAGTAATGAAAACATTACGCTACTGGCACAAAAACAGACACACTGATCAAGAGAAGAGAATAGAAAAGCCAGAAATAAACCCACATGGATTAAATGGACAGTTAATCTTTGACAAAGCAGGAAAGAATATCTAATGGGAAAAAGATAGTCTCTTCAACAAATGGGGTTGAGAAAACTGGACAGCAATACACAAAGGAATGAAACTGGACCACTTTTCTACACCATACACTAAAATAAATTGAAATGGATTAGAACATAATTGTGAGACCTGAAACCATAAAAATTAGAAAGCACAGGCAGTAATTCCTCTGACATTGGCCATAGCAACTTTTTCTAGATATATCTCCTGAGGTAAGGGAAACAAAAGTGAAAAATAACTATTAGGACTACATCAATATAAAAATATTCTGCACAGTGAAGGAAACAATCAACAAAACTAAAAGGCAACCTATGGAGTAGGTAAAGATATCTGCAAATGACATATCCAAAAAAGGAATAGTATCCAAAATACATAAAGAATTTTATAAAACTCAATATCCAAAAAACAATCCAAAAAAAAAAAAGGGCAGAAGACATGAATAGACATTTTTCCAAAGAAGACATCCAGATGGCCAACAGACACATGAAAAGATACTCAAGATCACTCATCATCAGGGAAATACAAACCAAAACTACAATAAGAAATTACCTCACATTTGTCAGAATGGCTAAAATCAACAACACAAGAAACAACCAGTGTTTACAAAGATGTGAAGAAACAAGAACCCTCTTATTTGTTGTGGGTATGCAAACTGGTGCAGCCATTCTGGAAAACAGTATGGAGGTTCCTCAAAAAGTAAAAAATGGAGTTATCCTATGATCCAGCAATCGCACTACTGGGTATTTATGCATAGAATACAAAAACACTTATTCAAAGAGATGCATCCACCTGATGTTTACACCAACATATGGAAGTAGCCCAAGTGTCCACCAATTGATGAATGGATAAAGAAAATGTGGTGTGTGTATGAGTGTGTGTGTGTGTGTNAAACAGTATGGAGGTTCCTCAAAAAGTAAAAAATGGAGCTATCCTATGATCCAGCAATCGCACTACTGGGTATTTATGCATAGAATACAAAAACACTTATTCAAAGAGATGCATCCACCTGATGTTTACACCAGCATATGGAAGTAGCCCAAGTGTCCACCAATTGATGAATGGATAAAGAAAATGTGGTGTGTGTATGAGTGTGTGTGTGTGTGTGTATAATGGGAAATTATTAAGCTATAAAAAAGAATGAAATCTTCCTATTTGCAATGACATGGATGGAGCTAAAGAATATAATGTTAAGTGAAATAAGTAAGTCAGAGAAAGACAAATATCATATTATTTCACTAGTACATAGAAATTAAGAAACAAAACAAACAAGCAAAGAGAAAAAGAGGGAGAGAGACAAACCAAGAAACAGACTCTTAACTTTAGAGAAAAAACTGATGGTTACCAGAGGGAAGGTGGGGAAGTGGGGAGGTGGGTGGCAGGATGGATTAAATAGGTGATGGGGATTAAGGAGTGCACTGGTCATATGAGCAAGTGGGTGATAAAAATAAAACATATATATTGATATATACATGTATTCAATATTCTGTGAGATGATGTTCATATTTTTTCACTCTACTTTCTCTGTTTTTCATCTTTGGTTTATTCTACTGATTTGTCCTTAAATTTACTGATTCCATCCTCTGTAATCTACACTCTACTATTAAGCCTGCCCAGTGAGTTTGTATTTCAGCTATTGTATTTTTCAATTCTATTATTTACATTTTTTGATATACAATTTCTATTTCTTTTGTGAGATTTTTCTATGTTTTAATTTATTTCAAGAAAATCTGTGATTGCTCATTGAAGCATTTTTACAATAGTTGCTTTAAAATAAAATACTTGTAAGGCAATTTCAACATCTGATTCGTAGCAGTGATGGCAACTATCAATTATCTTTTGCCATGCATGCTGTCATTTTCCTGGTTCTCAGTATGATGAGTGATTTTCAATTATATACTGAATATTTTAGATCCTGTAACACTTTGATTCTTATTTAATCTTTTTTAGCAGGACAACCTTATGGTGAGTTGTAACACAAGTGCCTGGTGAGTGTGTATATTCAGCTTCCGTTTAGGCCTTACTAATTTCACTTCATCAAAAGTGAGCAACTGATCCACACTGCTTCATAACAGATGGGTAAATTGAGGTTCAGCTCCCCTTGCACCAGGATGACACCTTCCTGGTGAAAGGAGACACTGACTCATACCATCTCATTGCCTCTTAGTGGGGTTATAATAACACCATTAGCAAGGAAGGTGGAAGTGGAAGGCTCACTCACATTGCTTTGTTGCTGCAGGTTAGAAGTGGAAACTCTTGTCTCCCTTGAGCCCAGTGAACACCAGGAGAGAATATGGGAAAAACAGTGCCAACTAGACCTTCCACCCTCCATATCTTTCTGCTTCATTGATTCTGAATGGTTTTGAAACCTCAGCTACCCACTGGATCCCAGTGATAACAAGATATCTAGAGTATTGATTATCCCACCTTTAAGAACTTTGCTCTGCCTCACTGATGCCAAATGGGTGTGGAGAATAGCTTGCCACTTGACTCACTGACACTACCTCCAGGGCTGATTACTTCACCTGCACCCCCAGGAAATATTACCTTTAAACAAGCAATATATCTAAATGTGTGGCACATCATTTACTTTCCCTTTTAAGAGTCCAAAGGGATTCTATTACTTTTTGAATAAAATCCAGTCTTGTTACTGCTTCATGAGACTTTTTTAATTGTTCTCTATTAATCTCCAGTTTATATTTGTCCACTTCCTTATTTGCTGTTTGTGGTTTAGTTATTTTGAGCAATTAGAGTGTCCCATGATCCCTAGTGATTTTGTGTAGTCTGTGGTGTGGGCTGGCTATTTTCAATGTATATACATACATACATATGTGTGTGTGTGTGTATATATATATATACACACACACACACACATATATATATATATGGTTATGCAATATTTGTTGCCAGTGGCTACTAATTACGGTAGAAAATTTTTCCATGGAATTATCCTGAATTTGTCCTAGTTTTGTCATCTTAATAACCAAAAAACCTATAGCTTAAATTTCAAAGTAGTCAATTCTATCACATCTTGGGAGATCTCCAAAATTTAAACATGACACTATTATAAATAAATAGATAAGTAAATGAATTAAATAAATTGCATCTTTAATTAACTGTATCTCATGGAAAATTCTTTCAAAGAAAAAGTTATGTACTATACATACACATGGGACAGGGAGAATACCTCCCCGGGTATTGTTATAGACTTTATATGCTAAACACAAACACAGATAAAAGCAAACATATGACACACCACATAGGCATATCTGGTGGTACGCACATATTATCATCATGGCAGGGGAAAGTTCCCTTTACTGTCAAATTAGTTTCAGGTATTATAAGTTGTTAATGTCTCCAGTAGTCCTGACTGATCTAAAATTGGATGGCTTTTAGATTTAAATCTGTGCCACCGTCTTGCTTATGGGGTAATACAGTGGTATTAATATAAAATTTCTCCAAACAGAAGCTCCTGTGTCATCTGATTACTAAAGACTCTACCATCTACAAGGTCACATTATAGTAGAAATGAATGTAATTATGCAGATGTATAATGTGATAATTTAACTTTTGGTCAGAGAGGACAAATGTAGAGCAGCTGGATTTTCTGTTTTAGAATTCCCATCAGTCAATTACAATACATTGATCTGAAAACAGATGGCACTGAAGTCAGGCAGAATTCTCCAGCGCTGAGTATTAACACGCAGGAATTTCATCAATATAGAGTGTCACCCATAAAGTAAATCACATATGATATTTATCACCGTGCTATTTCACAATTAAGTGATTTTTATCTTTCGATAAAATTAACTTTTAAATAAAATTGTTGACAGATATGGCATTATATTTGTAACCCATTTTCTACCCTAAGTGTCACAGTCCCTGAAGATAAGGAATAGTCAAGTTTTCAGTGGCTTTTGTTTGTTTTTTGTTTTTGTTTTTCTGCCATATGGCAATTAAATGGTCAGATTATTTGGTTGAGTACTGAAACATCTTTTCTCAGTATTGTTCTGCTTTCAGCTATTTAGCTTGTTAGTAAATAGAGAAAAGCTCTCTTTCTATGAGGTACTCCCATAGTTAAGACTTATAAGGTTCCATTTTAAAGGAATAAATAGAAAAAGTTGGCAGCAATCATATTCAAAATCTATATATTCATTTTAAAAAATTTTCATACCACATACAGATGCTCATTGAATTACATGTCTTTATAAAAAATGACAATTGATCTTTTCATTGCATATGAAATGTTAATGCTCAAGTATAACATATTATACTTATTGCAAGCAAATTAATTTTAAAAATGATATACGTATATAATACAACAGGGTCAAAGAAAACAATTATGATGATTCCACCATTTAATAACCAAGTTCAATGTAAGAAAACATGCACAACTTGAGATAAATGATTAAGCAAGGAATATTGGCAAAACACTGGTAAGACAGTTTGAGATATAAGTCTCAACATTACACAGGCATAAGTGTGAATAAAACACACCCACAAAAAAAAAACTTGCAAAATTACTGGACAATTTCTGATTCCATCAAGATAGATTATTTCTTCCAAGCCCTGCCCTGTATAACTAAAACATCCTGGCCATAAACAAGTATAGGTAGAATGAAGAAGGAAGTCAACCTATGGACTTCTGAACATGATGAATAATACAATGGTGAGTTCCTTGAGTTTCTTTATTGCNCTTGCAAAATTACTGGACAATTTCTGATTCCATCAAGATAGATTATTTCTTCCAAACCCTGCCCTGTATAACTAAAACATCCTGGCCATAAACAAGTATAGGTAGAATGAAAAGGAAGTCAACCTATGGACTTCTGAACATGATGAATAATACAATGGTGAGTTCCTTGAGTTTCTTTATTGCCTCCCATATATCCTGATAAAACATTACATAACAGAGCACTTACAACACAACATTAACACTTCTAGATGACAGTACAGGAGAACATCTCCCTAAACCTAATGTAGGCAAAGATTATTTTTCAAATAGAACACAAAAAAGATTAGTCACAAAGGAAAAATGATATTCCTAATCACTAAAAAAAAGTACTGAGAGTGACACGGAAAACTACCAACTTTGAAAAGATATTTACAGATCATATAAGGCATAAATGACTTGTACCTGGAATATATATCACATTACTATTTTAAAAAGAAATTGCATAGAAAACCAGGTAACACTTTGAAAGGGTATGTCACAATAGAACATATGCAAATGCTTGATATGTAAAAAGGTATTTAATCTCATAGTAATTACAAAAATGTAAATTAAAACTCAAGTGGGCAGGGGAGGGGTTAAATGGGTGATGAGGATTAAGGAGTGCACTTGTGATGAGCTCTGGGTGTTGCATGTAACTGATAAATCACTAAATCCAACTCCTGAAACTAATATTACACTGTATCTTAACTAAATGGAACTTAAATAAAAACTTGGAAGAAAAAAAACCCCTCAATATAAGACACTACAAATCTACCAGAATAACTGACTCACAGTCATCAGTTTGAAAGTAATTTTAGGGGCTCCTGGATGGCTGTCTTTAAGCATCACGGTCCTAGGGTCCTGGGATGGAGCCCTGCATCCAGCTCCCTGCTCCGCTGTGAGCCTGCTTCTCCCTCTCCCATTCCCCCTGCTTGTGTTCCCTGTCTCGCTCTCTCTCTCTCTGTCAAATAAATAAATAAAAATCTTAAAAAAAAATGAAAGTAATTTTACTGGATTGAACTACAGATCTGAATAATAAATTGTTTTTTAACATGTGTGAATCACTTTATATCATTTATACCTAGAAAATAGAGTTTACACTGGGACAAACGCTATGTTAGAATGCTGGAATAGCTATGTGATGCTGAAATAACCTAATTATGATTTGGATGGGATCTGATAAGACAGACTTTGCTATAGCTAAAATGAGAACTTTATTTTGGGTTCAACACCTGGCAGAAGTAGACTCTAAAATCATGAATATTTTCTTTCCTAAAGCAATTGCAACTGAATATCTGTAGCTTTCAATTAGTAATATAATTTCAATAATAGAAAATTGATGTTATAGATAGATTGTACTGAACTAAAAGTAGCAATTGCCTAAACGCTCTCACTGAAAGTTTTTTATAAAGGATGCCAGATATGATTAAATTTCACAGTCAAAAGAAAAAACCTTTTAAATGCTTTTATTAGTGTGGTAACTATACACTTTTAAAAGGAATAGAGTATGAAGCTTTGTAGTAACATTGCTGGTTTTTTTTCCTACTCAGAACAGCATTGTCAAATTATAGTTAATGACCCATTTTGAATCCCTCAAATTGTAGAGTGAATGATGTGAGATAATGTGCTCCATTACCTTTTTAACATTTCTTAAGTAGTTTTTCTAAGTTTTTTAAAGAAAAAATATGTTTTAGTCACATCGAAAGTAATGTTCAAGTTTTCCAAATATGGAGGATTGCTTTTCTAATTTTATTTCTTTTGCAGTAGATTCGAACCTATAGATAAAGCAATATCTATAAACATATCATTTGATATAACTCAGGTAAAGTTTAAGAAAAAAATGAAAATATCACATTTTGGAAGTAGGAAATATTTTAAGATAGGAAGTGATGTTATATTTATATTCTTCTCTCAATTATACACTCCACTTAAGTGAATATTAAGTTTATATTAAGACAACAGTTTTCTATTCCCATAGTGCTTCCTATTTCATATGAGTAGGTCTTACTGTATTTTCCTAACATTGTCTGCAACTTGACAGAATAATGCATTCATAGGCATTGATTCATATTTGAAGGAAATGCCTGAGAGTAAAGAAGTCTGCTTTATGATCTTTAGCTAATAGGCAACTGTTCATGGAAGCTTCTTCCTTGAAGTGTATTGGCAGCTACTTAGGCATACAAACTCCAAAAATTATAACACATTACCATCACGTGTCTACAAACTATGAAGGGGAAAGAATTGATTAATGAAAGTTAGGTAACACTGAATACTGTCATCATGACATATACAACTATAGTAGTTACACAATAAGCAAAGTTATTTTTAATTATTTAGGGTCATGGGGCATGACGTCCTTTCTTTATTCCATAAATGCTTACAGTCTTAGCAAATTTGGTGAGTGATGGACATGTTAATTAACTTGACTGTGATAATCATTTCACAGTGTATATATATATATTTAATCAACATGTCACACACCTTTAAAAAAAAATCACAGTGTACAACCTAAATATATACGATTTTTATTTGTCAGTCATACCTCAATAAAGCCAGAAAAATATAATAAACATAGGCCTTAAATAAATAAAATGCTGATGGTTCTCATAAAAAATATATAAATAAATTCTTACTATCTGCAATTACCAAGGTATTTATCTGGAGTCTGGAGTGAGCAAGGTATTTATCTGAAGTGGTATAAAAATTGAAATATTTTTCAAAGTCTGTAGGTAGAATTTTTAATAATGATATGATATAATTATTGTTTTGTTCCCTTTTTTCTGTGAAGTTAAACTGAAATGTTTTTTATTTCAATCAATTAAAAAAACTTTTCTGAACCGTGTAGAGACAAATATGTAGGATATAATTGTGATCATTGTAAGGGAATGGATTGAAGAAATCCATAAACATAGAATATCTTAGGTAAAACCTAACAAATCTATTTTAAATTCAAATCTGATCTTGCCTAAAGAAAAGGAAATTTCTAGTTCCAGAAATAATATCAAAGCTGAACCCTAGTGAGGAAAGCAGAAGAGCTGAGGCTGCTCCCATGTGAGCTCTCAGGTGGTGGGAGAACATATTAGAGAGGGTTACATCTACATAAACCCAGGGGACTAGACCTTGTGCCCATGTTAGAAAATAAGATCACTAAAGATAAACAGGAATTTCAACTATCTATAAACTTGGAAAAGCAGGTGAAAAGAGAAATGCAGAGACTGTTGCAAGCTGTATCTACATAACCTGTGGGTGAAAACAAACAAAAAAGAAGCTTCTAAGTTCAACCCAGACATTGCTCTTGGCATCCCCAAGCCATGAAATCAACATAAAAATTGGTCATTGGCTTTTGAGCTCCTAATATCTGGTGAAAATAAACCAAAACCCACTGTGAAGATACACTCCAACTCTCAACTCAGATCAAAACAGTCTTCTCCCAGATAAAGTCACCTCACAGACAAAAATTATAAACATTTATGATAACAAGACCATATAAGCAAGAGGCATCAGAAACAACAGCATACTTTTACTCTCGAGTACTATTATTCTTATATTAATTGGTGATTAATTCTTACATTAACTGCCGGAAGAATAAAATAAATATTTTAAGTAAAGTTGCATAAAGTAAAGGCTTGAAATCAACAACAAATATGAAAAGAAATCTGTGAAAGTGAACAAATACAGAATGAAAAAGTAAAAAAAATAAAAACACAAAAATATATTAAGCAGGAGATATAAAAATAATTAATTAGAAGACATCTCAGATTACTTTTCAGAATAAAAAGAGATAAAAAGATGGAAGATATGAAAGAGAGGTTAACAGAAACAGAGGTTAGGGGCATCTGGGTGGCTCAGTCAGTTAAATGTCCAACTCTTGGTTTTGGCTGGGGTCATAATCTCAGGGTCGTGAAACTGAACCCCACATAGGGCTCTTGGCACAGCACAGAGTCTGCTTGTCCTTCTCCCTCTGCTCCTCCTCCCCATACTTGTCCTCTCTCAGATAAATAAATAAATAAATAAATAAATAAATAAATAAATAAAATCCTTGAAAAAGAAAAGCAGGTTAAAATGGAGATAAAATACACACACACACACACAATAGGATTTATGGATATAAATATGTATGGATATAATAGGAATGGAGATAAAGGATTTCCTGAAAAATACAGTTATAAGGAAGGAAAGACAAATTTTCACCAGAAGTGAATACAAGACAAGATTTTCAATGCAAAGAAACATAAAAGGTTTCAAGTAGGCAAAAGGAAAGAAATCCATAGCTGAAAATATCTTAGTGAAATTTTGTAATACTAAAATTAAGAGATCTTAAAAACAATCATAGGCAAGAGATAAAATTAGGTCTATAGCAAACTTTTCATGAGCAACATGAAGCTAACTGAATATCACTAAAATACAAGAAAAAGATGTGAGACAAAAACAAAGCTATTTTCTACCAAAATATGTCTATCACAGACAACTTCTAATAAAAAAAAAAAAAGAGTTGTAACTAAAGAAGCAGAGATTGGTATAGGTGGAAGACAAGAATCATGTAAAAGAAGAAAAGTGGCTAAAGAAATGTCTAAAGCATGAAGTAGATAACACAAAAATATTCAAAAAATTAAAAAAGGAAAAACGAAGCAGAATGAAAATATTGAACAGCAACAACATGTAGGAAGTGAGAATGATTATCAGCATGCTCAAATTCTGACATCATTTGGGAGGATAATATTATTTTTAGAAGCTAAAATTAAATATATATATAAGAAAATTTTAAGAAGAGGCTCTAAAAGAAGAAAAACAAAAACTTATAATTTCAGATGAGGAGAAAAAAGATCTATCCAAAGAAAACTAAAAATAAGAATTATAGACACAAATAAAAAGCATTCTGGAGCAATTCTGATAGCAAAAACATGGTATATGTATTTCTCACATTCCCCAAAAGAGGTGTGGGGAGGGTGTTAGAGTCCGTTAGGAGAGCAAAAGAAAAACTTACCACAGCATTGTCATTAAAACTTGTTGACAAGCTCCAGAATATATTGGGAGTAGCTGATATATTGCTACAGCATCAAGACTAGTGTGGAATCATCAAGTATTTAGTAGTATTAATAGCACAGGGTCTTATGAGGCACAGAACACAGAAAGCACCAACAAATACCCATAAGAGGAATGCCACTATGCTTTGTGATAATCTCAGCAAACAAATCTGAAATCAGCAAAATGCCAAGAAGCCTAAATATTAATATCAATGTTTCATTATTCAACATTACACCCTTTACTTTTGCATATATCTTTAAAAGCTATGCAATCATATGTACAATTGTATGCACAATTATGTATCCTATTTTGCACTTAGCTTTTCTCTAAAATTTTCTCATATTGTTGTGTAATCTGAATCGTTATTTTAATGATTAGTTGTTCATTGGTTCTTTTTACAGAAATACACATATACGTTACTTTGGTGATTCTGTATAGATACTTTCATCCTTTTTAGATGTAAGAGGAGCCCCATTTATTTTGATAAAAAAAGATGGCATATATAAATATTAATAAAATGGTTACTGAAGCATTGTCATTAAATTATGCTCATGTGTGAAAAGACACACACCATACGATTTCAGTTGCATCTGGAATTTAAGAAACAAAACAAACGGAGCAAAGAAAAACAAAAAAAAAGATTGAGAAAGTGAGAGACAAACCCAAGAAACAGACATAAGTATAAAGATCAAACTGATGGTTACTAGAAGGGAGGTGGGTGGCAGGATGTGTAAAATAGGGGAGGGGGATTAAAGAGGGCAATTGTCCCGATAAGCACTGGGTGATATATGGAATTGTTGAATAACTTATTGTACACCTGAAACTAATAACACAGTATGTTAACTATACTGGAATTAAATTTTTTTAAACAATAAAAATAATAATTTATACTTATGAATGGACTGTTAATAGACATTTGCTGGAAAATTCTCTTGCCAAATGTAAAAAATGAAAGTGTATACTGGGTTTTCCCTATATTTGATGAATTAAGGTATGAAAGAGAAAGACAAAGATGACCAGGATCCATTACAACAGAAGCTTATAGTCTAGTCAGAGAAGAGACTCCAGCAATTAATTTAATATAGGTAAAAGGTGTATCAACCAATATTTGTACTCACAGTAGTGCCTGAAGGAACCCCATCAAACTGTGTATTTCTTAAACATAAATAGAAAAGGGCAATGCATTAGTGTGAGATGAGGCTGATGAATTAGACCAGATAAGGACATGCTCAGGATCTGCTAAAATCTTGCTATTTATTCTTTAGGAAATAAAAGTGTGCAAATTATGTTAATTAAAAGAGAGCAAGATTACCTCTTTTTATCTCAATTTCTTCATAATTTGTATTACTGTAGTGATATATGATAGTAGAGTAAAATATGTATATAATTTATAAAAATACAAATATAAACATCAGAGAACTTAACATGTTTTTACTAAAATAAGGTAAATTTCACATAAAGACATACAGTTGATTAAGTTTTGAACAACACTGTTTCAGAGGAATTATTGAAGAAATGTAGATGTGAGGTAGAAGGCTGTTAAGAGGACCGAGTAAATTTCTGGAGATAATTTCAGCCTAAACTAAGAAAAAGGCCTCCATTTGAATAACAGTTCATCTTGGAAGGCCTTGGGCTCCATGATTTGTGCTGGATGGTCCCAACTACAGTACAGCTCATGATAATTGATAACTTGGCATCATATATGTACTTCTGCATTCACGGATTAAACATCGTCATAGCTTTCTGTGAATTTAGGTTCTTTAGACAATGCTTTCTGCATTCTGCTTTCTCCAAGCCTGTCTGTCTGAACACAGCCACTTACCTCACTCCTTTCTTGTGCCCTATAGCCAAAAGAAATTTGGAGAACTAAAGTTTTTCTTCTTAAAAAGTCAATGATGTGCCACAGGGTTGCAGACAGAAGCAGGAANACGTCATAGCTTTCTGTGAATTTAGGTTCTTTAGACAATGCTTTCTGCATTCTGCTCTCTCCAAGCCTGTCAGTCTGAACACAGCCACTTACCTCACTCCTTTCTTGTGCCCTATAGCCAAAAGAATTTGGAGAACTAAAGTTTTTCTTCTTAAAAAGTCAATGATGTGCCACAGGGTTGCAGACAGAAGCAGGAAAAAGCTCTGTTCCTTCTTTGATTTAAAGAAACTATCTGGAGCTTTTTATGGACTTACCAGATTTTGGCCTGAGAGGGAGGAGGGTGAAGTTAGCTGAGGGGAATTTTCGTTATGTCAGGGATGGAAAGAAAAGCAATCGTCAATGGGCTGACTAAAAAATATTGTATAGTGCTCACTTACAGGGACTTACAATGTCTTAAGTTGTATTTCAATTTCAACCTCATAAAAGCCTGGGGCCTGTGGCAATTGTGTCATTGCAGTAACCACAAGCAAACAACAAATGACCTTTTAGCCCTTCCACAAACCTATATTGAGAAAGGAAAGCACTCACTCTGATTTGATACACAAAGATAATGTTGAACTGTCTAATAACCCAATAAAATCAGTATCTATCACAAGTTTCTTCATCATTTGGGGATTAAACTCATCACAAATATTTCAGTAGGTCACAGGGTCCAGAGTACATTTATAATAGAACCTATTGTTTTATTTCTCAATTTTGCTTTCCTAATAGTTTTTTTTGTTTGTTTTGTTTTGTTTTGCTTTGTTTTGTTTTGAGGATGTCAAGAAGTAATTTAGACTTTAACCATGAGATCAAAAGGATCAAGAAACATTTTTGGTCTTTGTTTTTGTTTTCTGAGTTGCAGATAGTTCATTGACATTCGTATGTTTTAAAATAGAACTCATCTTGCAATATTCTTCTTCATGAAATAATAGCAGTAAATCAAAGTGCAGTTAGGAAGAGAAGGTTTATTTTGTTAGTGGCAATAAACCTATAGCCTTAAGAAAATATTTTCAAAAGCCACCAAATACTAATCACTTTAAAAATTGCCTCATGCTGCAATAATATGCCCAAAGTTAATTTTATAATTAAAATATTTTTAAAAATAAATGGAAGTAGGATGAGAATAATAATTTTTTCATATTACATTTTAAAAATATTCTTTATGTTACTTACATCCTAAGACAGAAATAGCACTAGGGGAAATTTTAGAAACACAGTAGTTTATAATTCCTAATCTCTTTTGGAATTTATACAAAATCAACAATATAAGAACTAAGAATAGCTAGTAAGCAAGTCATTTGTTGATTTAACAAATATTTATTAAATGATATTGTGCAACGGGCTCTAGTTCAGGTGCTAAAAGATAATGGCAAACACAAAAGATAGACTATGACCTCATTTAGTATAGCACACAATAAACAAATCTATGGACAAATAAATGACCAGAGAATGATATTTTAAATTGTCAATAGCTAATATGTGCAGGTTGATGTCATAGGGACTGTTAACTATATGTACAATAATGTACAAAGTCCGATTATTCCAGTTGGATAGATGAAGAAACCAAGGTATAGACAGCTTAAAAATATCATGAAGCTAGTTAAGTGGTTGAGTCAGGTTTAAAACGTTCTCCTATTTCTCCAAAGCCTATGTATTCTCTTTCCCTCAGTGTTCTCCATGCCTCTACTCTCCAAAATTAGCATTTTCTTAAAAAAAAAAAAAGATTAGCTGCCAAATAGATGAGGTAGTTATCTGATAGCTGTTTTCAGGTTGAGGCTTTTGAAACTAACTTATAAAAAAACAATAGTAAAACTGGCTAGCACTTTTCAGTAGCTGTGGAGATGATCTGTGCAAGATGCTTTGCTGGAAAATTCCCTAAATCACAAGAAATGAAATGTATTTCTTGCTTTAGTCTTTTGCTACCACTAAAGGTTGCTGATATCTGGATGGTAGAAAAAGAATGGTCTTAAAAAAGAATAACCTGGTCCAACAGACTGTTAATTGTTCCAACACAGAAGTCATGCAGTTAGTCTTCTGTGACCAAACTGCATCACATTTTAGACCAGAGGTTAATCAACCACAATGGCATAAACTAAACTACTCTATCCCAACCTAGAGCTGTGAATGACCCTGATAACTCACCTTGTAGAATATTAGTAGATTTCTGGCTGTCTTATATGCATTATACAAAAAGGAGAAAGTATAATCGTGTTCCTCTTCTTAATTACATCTCTTTGTGAATCAGTTTTATATACACGAGAAAAGCATTGCTAACAAATAGAATGAACACCTGTGGTTTTGATGGTAGATGAGCAGTGATGACTGAACATAAGTCTGACCTTGCATTCACTGTATGGAGTATTGCAATATAACGGCCAGTAAGGCATATAGAAGAATTCTTATCAATGGAAGATATATAAAGGTAGGTCAATTCAGTAATTCTATATAATGGCCAAATTCACCAATGAATAATCCAGCTAATTTATATAAACAACGGTGAAAAAATAAACCAACCTACCCTGATTACAATTGCCATCACTTTCTGCCTGCTTCATTGTATAGAAAGCAGACACAGAAAATACAGTCAGAAAGAAACCTGTTAACAAATAATGCTTAAATTGTTAAAAAAGATATAATAGATTTCACTTCACTTACACTCCATTTGTGGATTTTTAAAAATAGGCTTGACTCCCGACTGACATAGAGAATGTCTAGATCTTATGGAAATTGAAGACAACATGCACGTGAGAAGAGCTTAATTTGATTAAATTTGCTTTTTCCAAACAGAAAGAAAACATACTTTTCCATGCTGTTTTACTTGATTTTCCTAGTCCAGGAGTAATTGTATAACTACCAAACAGAACCAAGAGGAAAGCAATGCTTTAATTTCACATATCTGTTTATTGTAGACTTTAGCTGTGTTACAAGACCTTTCAAATCTCAAATAGAGTGAAACAAATAAAACATTGGTGCTGGGTTCATTAGCATTTAATGAATAACAAATTAGCTTGCCTGGGCTAGTAATCTGAATTAGTCTTCCTTCTGAGTTTTTCATTTATGTTATCTTCTTTCATGCAAATTAAGGAACTACACAAACACAATTAGACGTGGCAGCTATCTCTGTAGCAAGTAACAGGAAATGGGCTTTACAAAATGAATTACAGATATATTTCCTCTTATACCAGCAACAATCAAACACTACAATTCAGGCAAATTTCAGACTTGTTTTCACCATCTCCTGTCATTTAGAGGGTTAAGGTAATACAAAGTAAAGGTTTTTAAGAAAATAAATTAAGTTGTTTTCCCCATTCTATTTTTCTTCATGAACAGTTTTTATGAAGTCTTGGGGGAGAGGCATGTTAGAGCATTTCTGCTGAATCCAATGTTGCACTCTTCCCAGAATCCACTACTGTCACCAAGCACAGGCAATGAGCATAACTGCACCCGTTCCCACTTGCCCACTTGATTCGGCTTTATGCCCTCGGCATCAAAAGTTGGGTTCTTTAAACAAAAATAAAATTTGATTCCAGTTCTTTAGCAATACTCTTTTCAGACATAAATAAAAAGTGACTGCCTCATGACACAACTGGCTCCAGGTGAAACTGTAGAGTAAGCAAAATGTGTCTACAGTTGTTGTAATATTGTTCCACTTCTGCAAAAACATTCCAGGCATTAAATTTACCTTAGTTGAACATTAACTCATTTTACATGTGCTAAATAACTTAATATTCCCCATAACTGTGAATTAAAATGTGCTAAGTTTTAATTCAGAGAAGCTAAGAAAGTGAAAACAAATCACACACCAGTGAATGACTGAGCCAGCGCTTAAACACAAGTCTGAATAACTCCACAAGAAGTGCTCTTGCATCTTTATTCACACTACTTGCCAGAAAACTAGGTTTTTAACAATTTCTTGAACATGGTAATTGGACTGAAGGCTCACCTCATGGGGTCCAATTCTTTAACTAGGTCAATACTCCTGGGTCTACTTCTTGTTTTCTCCTTTAAAGCACAGTATGTCTATGAGAGCCAACAGTAAGCCCCATGCATTGCTGTAGTTGCTCATTTTTAAGCAGGTTGGTAGAAGCAGGTTATTATTTTAGTATCAAAGGGCATGGCTTTTGTGCTAAAATAGTTCGGAGTCCAGTGGGACAACAGACAGATGATGAATCTCTGGAGAGTGAGATTAGCACTAAGGTAAAGGTACGCAGGGAAGGCTATGAAAAATACTCTAACGTGCTTTCTGCAAGTTTCTGCAAGTTTCTAGGGGAAAAACATTTACATGGTGATCTCTCATTCCAACACTGTGACTCCATTTCTTTGTTCAGCATCTTGACAGTGTTATTTTTTCAGTGACAAAAATGTGGAACTGAGCTCTTTTCTTTACATTACCATACACCAAACTAAACTAAACTAAATTAAAATAAAACAAAACTGCCAGTCTAATTCTGAATGAGGAGCAGTATAACTGAGTAAAGAGGAGAAAGAGAAGAGTGTCAACCGAAGATAAAATGAACATTATTCAAATACTACATAGCTTTCCTTGAGGGTTCTTCAGCCATTCTTCTATGTTGTCCTTAGTATATCCCACTCTCTCCTCTCAATCTCTTCTTTCTTCTATTCTCCCACCATCCCTAGTTTCCTGTGTAGTCTGTCAGCTAGAAATCTAACAATCTTGTGTGTGTGTGTCTACATAATGCACTCAGTTTTTATCCCAAGTGAGTATCAAGTGTATTTTTCTAAACACAAGATCTTTCTCCATAATAGAAACTTTAATGATAGTTCCTGAAGCTATGTAGTAGGTAAAGATTCTCAACGGAGAGTATGAAGAGCAGAGGCAAGAGTAAATTTATAGAAGCTATCCATGTAAGCAGAATAGGATAGAAATGAGCTTATAAATACTGAGAGGGAATTTCCAATAGGTTAGATTTCACAGAACCCCAGAAGAGAAAAACTTTCAGGAGGAAGAATGAGCAAGCAGCGTTAAATGCCATAGATGAAGTACAAGAGAGAAAACAGGCCATTGCCTCTGGCAATGTAGCAGTTACTGCTGACTTCGGCAAGAAGAGTTTCAGCATCATGCGTTATGATGGCCAACTCTTATGCAAAGATTCAGCCTAAAGATAGTACTGTTCAAAATAGCAAGGTTTACCTCAAAAAAAAAAAAACTTGGGTAAATGTTTTAACATAAAAGTATCTTAGCTTGATTAGCATATTACTATTTTAAAGAGCTCCAGATAGATCTATAGTTTCACAAGTTACACACCAGATAAGCACACACACAATATCCCCCTTTATCTCAAATAAAAGAAACAATTTCATTTCAGGATATAATTGTATTTGCTATATTTTTAGGGATGAAAAATATCTTACTTATAATTAAAGCAGGAAAAATGTAGTAAAAATTCTAATCTTCATATAAATGAAAACAGGGAGCATTTATTTAAGTTGAGACAATATTCTTCACAAAAACATAACATTCTTATTTATTATACTTCCTTTTCTTAAGCATAATTACACATGATCAAGATGTGCAAGTATCAGAGGTCTGATAAAACAACTAGTTATATATGCGTGTGTGTGTGTGTGTGTGTGTACCTTTGAGGGTCAGGGAAAATGAATACAACAGAGGAGCCACTTTAGCCTTTCCCCAAAGTGCCTGATACCTCCCTGCTTTGCCCCAGAATTTACTACTTTTTGATCCTAGTCCTGTAGAACTCCTACCCTGTTCTTCAGTCTCTCACAGAACCAGAGGCAAAAGTAGCCTGGAGGGTACTTGAAAGAGCACCTCCTCCAGATTTGACCTATGTAGTGGCACAAGCACCTGCTTGGACCAAAAGAAGAAAATGACTGAAACAGGGTTTGGGCAGCAGCCAGAGGTAAGTCACATTGATGTTGCCAGTTTCTTAAATACTCATACCTTTTTAAAACCTGACTTTTATTATAACATCTAATGTGACTGCATTTATTATTAGAATATTTTGAAATTAGGTTATTCAAAACTCTTCATTTGTTCATAGTTTCTTATATTTTATACAATATTAGCCATTTCAAAAGGAGAAAACTGTAAGCCAAATAACATGCTGACATCTTCTCAACATCATATGCTGAAGTTTTAACCCCCAGTGATGATATTAGGAGGCGGTGGCTTTGAGAAGTAATTAGGTCATGAGTTTAGAGCCCTTACAAGAAAAGACAAGCGATAATGTTTCTTTCCACCATGTGAGAACAGGAGAAGATGGCCATCTGTAAACCAGAAAGGGGACCTTCACCAAGAATCCAGCCGTACCGTCAGTCTGATCTTCAACTTCCAGCCTCCAGAACTGTGAGAAATAAATGTTTGTTGCTTAAGCCACCCAGCCTAGGGTATTCTATCACAGCTGCCCTAAGACATTCAGTATTATGGGAAAAAAAAACAACTATTATCTAATATTTTGCTTGTTATTCTTGTGCTTGACCAAATGTTCACCAAATGGCTGCTAACTTAACTAACTTTAGTTAGGCTTCTCTCCTTTCTCAGACCCCTGAACTTTGTCCCATCCCTGAGCTTAAGCACTGATGAGGAAATATATCCTATTCAAGGCACCTTCTGAAAAATCAGCTAACCACACAGGAAAGCATTTTCTGTTCAGTTCTTTGATCATGCCTTCTGTTCACCCAACAGCTCCACACCTAATTCTTTCTAACCTTGTTTTACTTATCTTTATGAGAAAAGGAATCTCCCTCTTTTTTCATTCTGAGACACAGATCTTCTGGTCAGAGCACTCTCCCTTTAACACGGTCTTTTGAATAAAATCTTTCCTTACTTAAATCTGGGCTTGTTTTTATTATTATATGTTAGGATATATTAGGATATTGTTCTTATTATGATAAGTTAGGAGAAACATCATTGAGGACATGAAAAATGGTTGTGTTGAAGAAAGCTTTCATTACTACCCTGAAATCTTTAATTTAAAAAGATGAGGAATTTCAGAGTGTAAACTAAGTTTTTAATGTTGACAAAAAGCCACCAAATAATACATTTTATCTAACTATCATTGAGTATCTGCAATGAGACAGAAATGTATTATATACTTTCAAATACTTTATTGCCTTCATATTGCCCATTAACTTGATGTAAGTTTAACTTGTTTTCTGAAAGAGGAAATTGAAGCTCATAGATATAGGAATGATGTGTTTGACCAAGGTCACACAACTAGCAGTAATACGGACAACTGCCATTTGAATTTAAGTCTCATGATGCCAAACCAAATGTTGTTTACACACAACAGCTGCAGCAAAATGTGTACACTGTTTACTTATAAAAGAAAAAAAAATGGTTCTCTGTATAATATTGAAAGTTGAACAATTTCAAAGTCAACTGGGGTCTACAAGCTTAAAGAACTTAGTTATTAAACAAGTAAACAAAAAACGGGACACTGAAGGAAGTCTTTTTGTACATATAAAAGATGGAAATTACTTACGGATATTTTGCAGTTTTTCCATTTTTTGGTGGCATTCAAGAGAACTGAGAATCCTATTTTAAGTGTGTGGAGTATTTTGGATGTTTGCCATGTAATTATTCTTCCCTTATTTGTGAAAAATTGGGTTTAAATACTGTCACTATTTGAAAAAACCTAGGAAAATCTTTCAAACTGATATGAAAATCAGTGAAGGTTATATTTTATTATTACTCAAATTTATTTTGGGTAGAAACAAAGGACTTAAGAAAGCTTTTCTGTGTTATAATCTTCTCTTGGTATTAAGGTTATTTTCTCTACTTGATAAAAGAAGCAATAAGTTATTTGGGTCTAGCAAATGAAGAGAGTCATCATTTATTTTAATAAGACTCTAAATAGGTATTCTTATATTTCAAGGTCATGGATGGTATAACCCATCAAAGCAATTTCTCCAGTCTGAGTGAGACTGAAAGTTAATAAACCCATCTATAATGTAGGGTTTGGACTCTAAATCTGGTGCTGTTGCAAGTCCGGTTCGGAGAAAAAAATTCTAGTTCAAGAGCACTTGACAAGTGGTAAATTCTGATTTATACAATTCTTTCTTCCTCCCTTTCTTTCTTTCATTTTTTAGTTATGTGCACATTCTATTTAGAATTTGTTTTTATGTGTAGAAGTCTTATTTTGGGGAAATATGATCTGAAACTTTCACATGCCAAGGCACAAGTATTTTCACTATCTGAACATTATGATAAAGTGATTCTACAATATTTTTAAGTAGGATAACTATTCACTCTTAGAGACAATACCTCTCCTAGGAAGATCACATTGTTTTTATATTTCCACCTACTTATTGTTCCTTGTTCTTAATCATTGTTTTTTTAATTCTATTTCAACCCTAGTGTTTGCTCTGAGTCACGTTAGGAAAGTATCCTTCTAAGTCCTTGGAAATTTTTTTATGTCAAGGAACAACCAAAGCCCATTCATTCATTCATTCAAGAAATATGTATTGAACAATTCTATGTAACATAAACTGTTCTACTCAATGGTGGAGAAAAAAGACATAGCGGCTATTCTCTTGAAGCTTACATTCTATTAGGGAAAAAGATAAGAAATTAATAAACAAACATGCAATGTACTCTAAGGTCATAATATACACTATGTTGAGAAATGAGCAGAAGGCAGAAATAGAGAGTTCAGGTGACAGTGAAGGGATAGAAAATGTTTTAGCTAGTGCACTTAGGGAAAGCTTCAATGCAAAGATAATTGTACACAGACCTGAAGTGAGAGGGATGGAAGAAAAGCATCCCAGACAGAGGAAACAAAAAGTGTATGAGTTCTGAAGTAGAAATATTCTTGCACCAATTAATGAATAATAGGGCAACTTGGCAAATGTAGACCAATGAAAAGAATAATGGGTGCTGAAGTTGGTAAAGTAGGATCTTGTTTGAATTATACTCATGTTAAGAATATCATCAAAGGAAAAAAAATGAATAGGGGTCAGAGAGTTCATGGGACTTCCTAAATCTAAGTCAGAAGGCTCCTGGGAGTAGATCTAAAATCAAGGATGTTCCATGAAATGAATTTGGCATGGATTTCGCCTTTGTTATGTTTAGGATTTCAAAGACTTGAATAAGAAAAATATACAACCACAAATACAAAAGCAGGGCATATTTGACCATGTAGAAAAGGAGCATTTGAAAGTTTCACAATCAAAATTTTCTTACCATCAGAAAAGCAGAAATGTAAATGGCAAAAACTGAGGAAATGAATCCTGATTCTTGAAAACTCTGGGCAAGAAAAGAAGAAAGATAATATTCCACAAAATAGAATTGAGTTAGAATATCTCTATTCTTTATAATCATAGCAGCAATGAATATGTACAGGTGTACAGCTGACCCTAAATATGTATTTTGTTATTTTATTATTTTTGTTATATTATGTATGTCATTATATTTAAAGTAATAAATGATTATTTTATTATAATCTGGAAAAACATTGGAAGCCAAATGATATTTCCAAGAATTTTCCTATCTAGTCTTTAGGAATAAAACTCCCTAAGCTTTAGCTAAGCCCATGATACTCGCCTAGGATTATATTTCCCAGTCTCCCTCTCACAAATCCATTTGGTTACGTGATTTAGTTCTCACCAATGGAATATAAACAAAAACAAGGTATACACTGTTTGAGTATTACCAATAAAATGATCACATGGGTAACCCCTTTTCTGTTTTCACCTTTACAAAACTGTAATATAAGACACTGGTCCAAAAAGAACTGTGAGAAATAAATGTCTGTTGTTTAACTTAAAAAAAAAACAAAAACAACACAGTGGTCCAATAAGGTGGACCAACAAAGAAGAGGTAACCTGGGTGTTTGGGTGACCATGTGGAATAGAACAGCCTATCAGTATGGCATATAGCTTCTCGGTATCTCCGAACTATCAAGCAAGAGAAAAATAATGTATTAGCTTGTTGGAGACTTACTTTTGGAGTTTTGGTATAGAAACTAAGCCTATATTTTTACGAATACAGAGTTGTTATACTTGATGAAGCAGAAAAACAAAGGCAGAATACCAGCTCAATTAGAAACACTTTCAATATTTCCT
Source organism: Ailuropoda melanoleuca (assembly GCF_002007445.2). Classification (NCBI taxonomy): domain Eukaryota; kingdom Metazoa; phylum Chordata; class Mammalia; order Carnivora; family Ursidae; genus Ailuropoda; species Ailuropoda melanoleuca. Next base: position 152,441,978 of record NC_048219.1, read on the forward strand.
TTAAGCTAATTGGTCAAGAAATCCCAAAATAAGTACACAAAATATCATGATGAAGGTGTATTTTGGAAACAAGGAGAACAAAATAATCATATATAATATTTGTCCCAATTGAGTAAAACCATTTGTCTTAATTTAACTCACACAAAACATTCAAAATATTTTTAATATCCATACTCATGGAAAGCAATATCTCAATTAAGTTTTAGGACCATAGCAACCCTAACAAGTCAAGAGACTTCTGGTCATGGAATAGATAAAGAAGCAACAACAATAATCTTTATACTTTTTGCAGATATTCACCTCAAGTGGTGCATTTGGGAAGTAGTAGAAAAGCTAAGGAAAAAGCACTTGATAAAAATATTTAAACATTAGGGAGCCTGGGTAGCTCAGTCATTAAGCATCTGCCTTCAGCTCAGGGCATGATCCTGGCGTTCTGGGATCGAGCCCCACATCAGGCTCTTCTGCTGGGAGCCTGCCTCTTCCTCTCCCACTCCCCCTGCTTGTGTTCCCTCTCTCGCTAGCTGTCTCTCTCTCTGTGAAATAAATACATAAATTCTTTAAAAAATCGTTTAAACCAAAAACTTCTGAGGAGATTAAGTCAAGAGGTCTATGCATAAGTAGTTATATGTTACTTCCAGTGGTAAATATCCTGTATCAGAATAACCCCAGCCACTTTACTTTTCCCTAGAGGGGAGAAAATAAGTATAGACGACACTTTGGCCCCTGACTTTTGTCTTCCCAAATTTGTACAAGCACGTGAGAGGAAACAGTCTAAGGAACACCCAGATGCGGTGAGTTGTGCCTTCTTTGATATGAATTTATTTTCTTTTCTCCTGAAGATCCTGTTATATTTTCTTCTCCCCTTGCTTAACGCCTTTCCATTGTAAATCACAGGCATACCCCTCTTCCAAACTCCCTCTTCTCAGAAACATTTTCTTTCTTCAGCGAAACCATTCACCCAAATTCTATCTATGATGAAATATTCTCTAAGCGGGACAATGCTCAGACCAAGAACAGCATTAATATATATATTTTTTACATATTTATTACTAAAAATTTTAAGTTGAAAGGAACTAGAGAACTAAAAAGGCATCCAGGGCTACAAGGCCCAAGATCTTGAAAAGAAGGGAATTTTTTCAGGATAAATCTAATTTTCTGTGTACTACTTTTCTCTGTAGGAATTTTTGAGCAACAATTTCACTAAGTATACATATATAAAGTTCCCTGGGTAGAAGAATAGGCTGAGAAGAAAGATGAGGTTCAGTGTTAAGGTACCCAGGACATAGGAGATCAAGATCTCAAAAAGAAAGGAAGTCTCAACTCAGAGAGAATGGAGATGGATAGAAAAAAAGTAAGTGAGGCATACAGCAGTTTTCTTCTTGAGACTTTTGTTGAATTCTTAAGCAGGGTAAGAGGTTATCAAAAAAAGAGAAAAAAAGCACCACTAAAATGCAGAACAGTTTTTGGCATTCTCATGATACTGAGGAGAAAAACTGTAGGTTAGGATTCACTATGAAATAAGGGCACTGATAAGCAATCCAAGCTTGCAACTGGTATGCCTGGAAGCCTGCACCACAGGGATTATTGCTAACAAGAGACAAACTGAACTTTCCAAAAGTGCAATCCCACCTGGCGTGTGCTTAGTCTGGAGTTTGTGATCATCTTTTCCATTCTAGCTCTTTGAGGAAGATTAGGGTAAATGCTCTGTGAAAGAAAAATCAAATAAACTATAACCTCTAAGATTTGACACAGCACCCAAAAAATTAAATATGATCATTTATTACAACAACAACAAAAGAGATTCAAAAGCAAGGAAAAGTAGTCTATAGAAACACACTCAGGGATGATCATATATATGAACTGATCAGTCATTTTTTTTTAAAAATGTGATTAAAACAATGAATAAAATAGTAAGTAATATATACAATTTGACCATTGCCCTGGAAACTACAAATAAGAATTGAATGAAGATTCTGGAACTAAAAAGAATATTATTTGAGTCCCAGGAAGGGAAGAAAATGGGACAGAAACAATCTTGAAGGGATGGAGGATAAGAATCTTCTAAAAATAATGAAAAACATCAAGTTACAAATTTATAAAAAAGAAAGATAAACATGTAGAAAAACACAGTCACATCTTATCTGAAGCTTCTGATAATCAAAAGATAACTAGAAAGCCATAAAGTAGCCAAAGAAAAGAGATATACTATTTTAAAGTTGGAACAATAAATTAACAGTTTACCTCTCAAAGAATCTATAGAAAAGAGAGAGAGAGGAAAAAAAAGAACAATGCCTTTACCAATATGGAGGGGAGAGGGAGGAGGTACCATTACTACAGATCCTACGTTATTAAAAATACTAAAAGGATATGACGGACAATTTTATGGGAATATGACAATTACTTGAATGTACAAATTCCTAGAAGAACATAAATTAAAAAATGAATACAAGAAAAAAATATAAAATGTAAAGTTTATTTTGAAATTGAATCTATAAATAAAAACCTTCCCACAAAGAAAGTGTCATTTCTAGATGGTTAAAGGTGAAGCTCCTGTAACATCTAACTAAATATAAAAGAGAATCAGTATTACAAAATCATTTCCAGAAAGCAAGAAATGGTTGAGCATTTACCATTTAGTTTTATGTAGATAACAAATTTTATTCCAAATCTCGACAAGAATATTCCAGAAAAGGAAAAGTACTACATAATCTTGTTCATGATCATAAATGTAAAAATCTGTAACATAATTTTATCAAACAAAATCTAGTCTTAAAAAGGATAATACGGAGGAGTTAAGATGGTGGAGTAGTAGGAGAACCTTATATTTGCCTCATTCCTCCACACAGTTAAATAATTATCAAATCATTCTGAACACCCAGAAAATTCATCTGGGGACTGAGAGAACAAACTGCATAACTAGTGGGAGAAAAGAGGCCATGTTGTGGATGCTAGGAGGTGGGGTTAGGTGAATTGGTGGAGAAAAGAATTATGGGTGCTGTGGAGGGAAGGGAGCCCTGACCGTGGAGAGAGGAGAGAGAGAGAGAGGAAGTAACATGCAGGGGATTGAACAAGAAAAACAATTCTCCAAAACCATTGACAGGGAAAACGAGAGGGACTGATTATCACAAGTTTTTATAAGCAGTGGAGTGGAAAGTCTGAAGTTTTAGAAATCTGAACCATTGCCAGCATCGAGCCTGACGGGCTTAGCGGTGCTCCTGTGGAGAAGGAGAGCAGAAGCCCAGAAGCAGGCAGTGTGCTCTGCAGATCCTCTGGGTCATGCTGGGAGAGACAGTTCCCTCCTTGGAGTGAATTTGGGAGAGGCAGCACTGCTGCTCACGGGACAAGAGAGGTGGCTGGCACCATTGAGTGGCCCCGTTAATAGACATATAATCAGAGATGCCTTCGGAGGGCACCTGACTTGGATGTTGGCTTTTGGGCTGTGTTTTACTATAAAATCCAAGCCCCTGAGCAGTCATGAGACTACTGTTCTGGGACAAACCAGCACAAGCCACAATGTGGCAAGACCCTCCCGCAAAGGATCAGTGCAGGTCTGCATGGTGCTGGGTCCCTCAAATTTAGAGGTTTTGAAACCCAGCCATGCACCTTAAATAAAATACAGGAGCACTGTGCCATCAGGCAGACAGATGGCTCAGATACAGACGGGGTGAATGCAAGGATCTGATGGAAGCCTAGGACACAAGAAGGGAGATTGTTCACTTTTCTGTGAGGTTTCCTAAACTGCAGTGGGCACGAACTCCCCTCTCCAGTGCAGAGAGCAGGCTAATGCCATTTTCCACAACTCACATCAGCTCTGAAAGACTTCAGTCAATGGCACAATGCACAAGTGGAGGCATGAACTGCTTACACCAAGCCCCAACCCTCTCCACTCTACAGGTAACTTTTTTTTCTTTTAAGATTTACTTATATTTTTGAGAGAGAGAGAAAGAGACAAGCCGGAAGGAAGAGGGAGAGGGAGAGAGAATCTCAAGCAGACTCCAACCTGAGTGTGGAGCCCAATGTGGGGCTTGATCTCACAACCCTGAGATCACAACATGAACTGAAACTAATTGTCAGATGCTTAACTGACTGCACCAGTCAGGCGGCCCAGGTACTCTTTTAAATAAGGCAACTGTGATTGAGAGCCATGGCAGTAGCAGGCCCTCCCCCCAGAAGACCAGCAAAACTCCCCCCACACACCCACCAGATCTACCAATCATAGAGTCCTGCAAAGCTTCAGTTCTAGTGGAAATAGGACCAGGCACAGGCTTTCCTAACAAAGAAAAGACAGAGACCTAGAAAAAATGCCAAGACAGAGGAATCATCCCAAAAGAAAGAGCAAGAAGAGGTCACATCCAGGGAGTTAATAAAATAGATATAAGTAATATGCCTGAACCAGAATTTTAAAGCGATAATCATAAGGAGGCTAGCTGGGCTTGAGAAAGCATAGAAGAAACCAGAGACCCTTACCACAGAGATAAAAGACCTAAAAACTAGTCAGGCCAAAATAAAAAATGTTTTAACTGAAATGAAAAAATGACTGGATGTATTGACCACAAAGATGGAAGAAGCAGAGGAACACATAAGTGATATAGAAGATAAAATTATGGAAAATAATGAAGCTGAAAAAAAGAGGGAAAAAAAACTATTGGATCATGAATGTAGACTTAGGGAACTCAGTCACTCCATAAAGCAAAACATTTGTATCACAGGAGTCCCAGAAGACAAAAAGTAAAAAGGAGAAGGTTTATTTGAGAAAACTATAGCTGAAAATCCCTAATCTGCAGAAAGAAACAGACATTGAAATCCAGGGGGCACAGAGAACTCACATTAAAATCAACAAAAGCCAGCCAACCCCAAGACATATCATAGTAACATCTGCAAAATATAGAAATAAGAAAAGAATCCTGAAAGCTTCAGGGGAAAAGAAATCCTTAACTTACAGGGAAGACAAATCAGTCTAGCAGCAGATCTCTCCACAGAAATCTGACAGGCCAGAAGAAAGTGGCATGATATATTCAACATGCTGAATAGGAAAAGAATGCAGCCAAGAACACTTTATCGAACAAAGCTATCATTCAGAAGAGAAGGAGAGATAAAAGAGTTTCCTACACAAACAAAAACTAATGGAGTTCCTAACCACTAAACCAACCCTGCCAGAAATATTAAAGGGGACTCATTGCCTGGGAAAGAAAGACCAAAAGCAACAAAGACTAGAGAGGAACAGAGAAAACCTCAAGAAACAACATTACAGGTAATACAATGGCACTAAATTCATATCAATAATCTCTCAGAATATAAATGGACTAAATGCTCCAATTAAAAGAAATAGGATGTCAGAATGGATAAAAATACAAGGCCCATCTATATGCTGCCAAAAGAGACTCATTTTAGACCTAAATATACCTGGAGATGAAAGTGGAGAATCATCTATCATGCTGATGGACATCAAAAGAAAGCCAGAGTAGCCATATTTATATCAGACAAACTAGATTTTAAACCGAAGACTGTAACAAGAAATAAAGAAGGGCACTATATCATAATAAAGAGGTCTATCCAACAAGAAGATCTAATAATTGTAAATATTTATTCCCCCAACTTGGGAGCACTTAAATATATGAACCAATTAATAAAAAACATAAAGAAAGTCATCACTGATAATAATACAGCAATTGTAGGGGACTTTAACACCCACCTACATCAATGGACAGGTTATCTAAGCAGAAAATCCACAAGGAAATGGCTTTGGATGACACACTGGACCAGATGGACTTAACAGATATATTTTGAAAAATTCATCCTAAAGCAATAGAATATACATTCTTTGAATGGACATGGAACATTCTCCAGATCAGATCACCTACTGGGTCACAAATCAGGCCTCAACAACTTCAAAAAGATTGAGATCAAACCATGCATCTTTTCTCATCATAACACTATGAAACTTGAAGTCTACCAGAGAAAAAATTTGGAAATACCACAAATATATGGAGGTTAAAGAATATCCTCTTACTAAAGAATGAATGGGTTAACCAGGAAATTGAAGAAGAAAGCAAAAAAATTCATAGAAGCAAATGAAAATGAAAATACAACAGTCCAGAAATTTGGGATGCAGCCAAGGCAGTCATAAGAGGGAAGTATTTATTGATATATACTTCAAGAATATATAATACCTCAAGAAGCAAGAAAAGTCTCAAATACACAATCTAACCTTACACCTAAAGAAGCTAGGAAAGGAACAGCAAATAAAGCCTAAAGCCAGCAGAAAAAGGTAAATAATAAAGATTAGAGCAGGAATAAATGATATGGAAACAAACAAACAAAAAACCAGTAGAACATATTAATGAAACAAAAAGCTGGTTCTTTGAAAGAATTGATAAAATTGATAAGCCCTTAGCCAAGCTTATCAAAAAGAAAAAAGACCCAAATAAATAAAATCACAATTGAGAGAGGAGAGCTCACAATCAACTCCACAGAAATATTAGCAATTATAAGAGAATATTATGAAAAATTATATGCCAACAAATCAGGCAATCTGGAAGAAATGGATAAATTCCTAGAAACATAAGAACTACCAAAACTGAAACAGGAAGAAATAGAAAATTCGAACAGACCCATAACCAACAAATAGATTGAGTCAGTAATCAAAAATCTCCCAACAAACAAAAGTCCAGGGCCAGTGGCTTTGCAGGAAATTCTACGTTTAAAGAAGAGTTAATGCCTATTCTTCTCAAACTGTTCCAAAAAATAGAAATGGAAGGAAAACTTCCAAACTCATTCTACAAGGCCAGCATTACCTTAATTCCAAAACTAGACAAGGACCCCATGAGAAGGAGAATTATAGGCCAATATTCCTGATTAAAATGAACATAAAAATTCTCAACCATATACTAGCAAATCAAATCCAACAGCACATTATTCACCACAATTAAGTGGAATTTATTCCAGGGCTGCAGGGGTGGTTCAATCTTTGCAAATCAATCAACATGATATACCACATTAACAAAAGAAAGGATAAGAACCATATGATCCTCTCAATAGATGCAGAAAAAAGCATTTGTCAAAGCATAGCATCCTTTTTTGATAAAAACCACAACAAAGTAGGGATAGAGGGAACACACCTCAATTTCATAAAGGCCATATATGAAAGATCCACAGCTGATACAATCCTCAATGGGGGAAAAACCGAAAGATTTTCCTCTATGGTCAGGAAAAAGACAGGTATGTCCACTCTCACCATTGATATTTAACATAGTATTGGAAGTCCTAGCCTCAGCAATCAGACAACAAAAAGAAATAAAAGGCATCCAAATCAGCAAGGAAGAAGTCAACTTTTCACTATTCCCAAACAACAGGATACTCTATATAGAGAACCCAAAAGATTCCATGAAAAAATTGCTAGAACTGATACACAAATTCAGCAAAATCGCAGAATATAAAATCAACATACAGAAATCTGTTGCATTTCTATATACCAATAAAGAAGCAGAAAGAGAAAGCAAGGAATTGATCCCATTTACAACTGCACCAAAAACCATAAGATACCCAGGAATAAACCTAACCAAAGAGGTAAAATGTCTTTACTCTAAAAACTATACAACACTGATGTTGAGAATGACATAAAAAAATGAAAAAATATTCCATGCTCATGTATCAGAAGAACAAATACTGTTAAAATGTCTATACTACCCAAAGCAATCTATACATTTAATGCAATCCCATCCAAATACAACCAACATGTTTCACAGAGCTAGAACAACAATCCTAAATTTTGTATGGAATCACAAAAGACCCTGAATATCTAAAGCAATCTTGAAAAAGAAAAACAAAGCTGGAGGCATCACAATTTCAGACCTCAAGTTATATTATAAACCTGTAGTTGTCAAGACAGTATGGTACCAGCACAAAAGCAGACACATACATTAATGGAATTCCAACAAATCAATATGAAACATAAAAATGGAAAAATAGATAAAAAGACACAAACAAGCAATTCACATAAAAAAATCTAAATGAATAATAAACACATAAAATGTGCACAATACCATTAGCTACAAAGAAAATTCAATTCAAAATGTAATCAAAAACTCTGACACAATATCAAGAAGGCTAAAATTTAAAAAGAATACAAGCTAATAATAAACATGTTAACACAAATACAGAGCTACATTGTGTATTACCTTATACACAATGAGTAGAATTATAATTTGGTAGAACCGTTTTGGATAACAATAAAATTGATCTTATGTTTACCCTCCCATTCAAATAATTCCACTCTTTATCAATGAACTTAGAGAAACGCTTCCATATATGTGCACTAAAAGACATGTATACAAGAATGTCACAACATTCCTAATAGTAACTAAGAAGAATCCAAATATCTATCAGGAGTAGAATGGAAAAATTGTATAATCACACAATAGTATAAAATAAAATATTAAGCAAAATAATACAGATAACCAAAAAATGGCATGATTCCATTTATATAACATTCGATAATAGACATAATGGTCTTGGTTTTAGATATCAGATGAGATTATTTGGGGTGGGGTTAAACACTGAACTTTTTAGAGGAAGACCTCTGGGAAACTGGGAGAGTGGTTTTTTGTTGATTTAAATTAGTGTTCTCTACTGACTTACTTTAAAGAAATTCATTAGGCTTCAAACTTTTGACATGCACACCTTTTTGAATATATATCAGGAAAAATTTACACATCTCTTAGCCAAAAAGGCAGAGAAGCGATAAGAAAAATTTACAAACAAAACAAAGCACCCTGTTAAAAAAAAGAAATGTGAGATGCTTTTATCATAATGTAATATTTCAAAAGAAGGTCCTCATATGTCTAGGACATATTTTTATCATCCCTTTGAAAATTCAGGTAAAATTCTGCCTTAATAGAAAGAATCCTTCTCTCGCCCAGCTCTTTTTCTCTTTTTCTTTCTCTTTCTTCTCTTAAACTTGGCCTACTTTTCCTGTACTAATTTAATCTGTTTCTATAATTACAGATAAAATCAGTCTTTTATAGATATAATTAGTCGCTTGCATACAATGTCTCCTCTAATTAAGTTATATATTCAGAGAAAACATACTAATTCAAACAACAAAGAATCGCTTTATTTATTTTTTTTAAGATTTTATTTATTTATTTGACAAAGAGAGCCAGTGAGAGAGGGAACACAAGCAGGGGGAGTGGGGGAGGAAGAAGCAGGCTCTCGGGGGGGAGGGAGCCCGATGAGGGGCTTGATTCCAGGACTCTGGGATCACACCCTGAGCCGAAGGCAGGGGCTTAACAACTGAGCCACCCAGGTGGCTTTAAAAAAATCACTTTAGCATCATACACATGAACTTTAAAATTAAGTGAATAGGGGGCAACATGGATGGGACTGGAGGAGATTATGCTAAGTGAAATAAGTCAAGCAGAGAAAGACAATTATCATATGGTTTCATTCATTTGTGGAACATAAGGAATAGCAGAGAGATTGGTAGGAGAAGGAAGGGAAGAATGAATGGAAGATAAACAGAATGGGGGAATGAACCACGAGAGACTATGGACTCTGGGAAACGTTCTGAGGGTTTTGGAGGGGAGGGAGGTGGAGGATTGGGATAGGCCAGTGATGGGTATGGAGGAGGGCATGTATTGCATGGAGCACTGGGTGTTATAAGCAAACAATGAATCATGGAACACTGCATCAAAAACTGATGATGTACTGTATGGTGACTAACATAATAAAAAATTTAAAAAATTAAGTGCATAGGGGATATTTACCTATATCAAATGTATCTGACCTTTTTTCTATACCTCTTATTATAACATTAATTTTCTATGCAAATAAATGGAAGAACAATTGGAAAAAAAGCCTTTAGTTGTCATATTCACCATTATCCTGTCCTTATTAAGTAAGGTTAAGTTATTCCTCAAGCAAATTCAAATAAAATTAGCAACTGTGCAGATTATTCTATACTGATGGCAGGAACTAGCATTTGATTAAACAATTTAACAAGATGATTCCATCTTGAGATCTTTTCATTGTCCTAAATATCAGCTTTTCTCTAAAACTGCAACATTATTTTATTTTCCTACAAACTTACAAATTATTGTGAGACAATTAAAATAATGCTTTAAAATATTTATTAAATGAAAAGTGTTATTACAGGATAGTAATATTTTATGAGATTCTGACTTTTAATTTTCCTGGAACATAAGTTTGATGGAATAAATAAGAAGTACAATTTTAGATTTTCTGACCTATATTTTTGTCTATAAACATGTAAATTTGATGTACGTCTTTTTCCCATGGATGTTTACATGGCATCTCAAACAGGAAGGCTCCATTTTCTAAGTGTCTGTCACTCATTAGCTGTTTCTGACATGGTTCTGAAAAAATCTGGAGCATGATGGTTTACCACTATACCCAAAGTCTCAGGGTTTATTTTTTATATTGCAATAAATGAATCCTACAGAAAGAGTGCTGTGTGGGTGGAAACTCTATACATGGAATAATTTTATGCCTGATTATATTTCCTGAAACCTTGGCAGACAAATAGCTACCGTACCCTGACACTGTCATGAGGTAAATATTTCCTTTAGAGCTTATGAACCAAAGACTTTCTGGACTTTCAGACTTTAAACACAGTAGTGGTCAGGGGGTGAAGTGCTGAACTAAAAACATGGGGACTACAGATAAAATCCATCATTATCTCCCTTTTCCTTCTTAATTCAAATGCTGGAGCCACACTTACCTACACTACTCCCATTAGGAGACTGCAGGATTTCTCTCTGAAGAAATTAATGACTGCTCTACGAGAAAGGGCAATATTTGTTGGCATTGGGATTCCCATTAAATATATTTATCCTCCATCTGATTACTCTGCAGCAAAAGCTACCAATTGATTAGAACTGCTTCTGATCTTAAGTCCCTCATTTTAAAATATAAATGGAGAGTCATGGAACAAACATTTGAACAAAACCTTCAACTTGAGGAAAGGGAAAGGGAAGGGGAAGGAAAGGAAAGGGAAGAGAGAGAGAAAAGAAAAGAAAAGAAGAAAAAGAAAAGAAAAGAAAGAGAAAGGAAGGGACGAGAAGAGAGAAGAAAAAAGAAAAGAAAAGGAGAAGAAAGAAGGAAGGAAGGAAAAGAAAGAAAAGGAAGGAAGGAAAGAAAGAAAAAGAAAGGAAGAAAGAAAGAAAGAAAGAAAGAAAGAAAGAAAGAAAGAAAGAAAGAAAGGAAGAAAGAGAAAGAAAAAGAAACCCTTAAATCAATTAAATAGGAAAAAGGGTAAAAGTCAGATGAAAAACACTAAGCATAGAACACAAGAATTCAGGGGCGCCTGGGTGGCGCAGTCGTTAAGTGTCTGCCTTCAGCTCAGGGCGTGATCCCAGGGGTCTGGGATCCAGTCCCACACTGGGCTCCCTGCTATGCTGGGAGCCTGCTTCTTCCTCTCCCACTCCCCCTGCTTGTATTCCCTCTCTCACTGGCTGTCTCCCTCTCTGTCAAATAAATAAAAATCTTTAAAAAAAAAAAGATTAAAACTGTAATTTTTTTCTCGATACTACAATATGCTTCAAGGAATCCACATAAAAATGTGCTGACAAAATTATTTTAATATCAACTTTAGACTTTCACCCGCTAAAGACAAGGCACTGCCACAAACCCTATCTCATATTCTAGGGTTTGGCATTTTTAAGCAGTGTGTTATATAGGGGGAAATCCTATATAGCATTGACCATTAAAACTATGGCCCTATTAAAAATAATTCTTGGATGATTTTTAAATTTAATTTCAAAATTTTTATTAGAATATCAATACATGTACCTAATGTAAAAGAACAAAATAGTGTTTCAAGGCTTATAATGGAAATAGCATTCTCCTAATTCACAACAGCCATCTCCCTAGAAGAAAAGGCTCTCAACATTTTTATCTATTCCAGTTATTGTTTTTAAATAATGATTCCTTACTACTATTTCTTGCTTTTTATCTTTCAAATATATCTACTGGTTCCCTATTATAGAAAATTATTTAGCTTACATGAAATACTGACTCTTCCTCTAAACGTCTAAATAAAGTTTCACTGCCCTCCTTCTTCTCAATACAGTTATACCAAAATCTTCGAGAAAATAACTATTCTTTTTTTACATGAGTATGATAATATAACTATTGTTTGTAAACAGCAGGGTCAGTTGCAATTACACTTTTATATTTTCTTTGGAACTGATTTTCTTCAATTTTTAAAAAAGTTTCTTGTTTTTTTTCTAATTATTAATTTCTCAAATTCTCCAACAGATTTCTTAAATGCCTTTCAATATATTCCAATAATACAAGCCAAAACGTTTACTTTTCCTTAGAGATATCTTATGAAGAACATTCTAAAAATCTACTCACATCAATATTAGTTGTCAAGTAGACCAGCAGAAAATATTTCATCTTGGAACGAGATGCCACCACTGGTGATTTCCTTGCCCTTCTCCTCTGTGTTGGGTTTCTTTCTTTTTTAGACAGAGAGAGAGTACATGCGATTGGTGGGAGAGGACAGGGAGGAGCAGAGGAAGAGGGAGAAAGAGAACCTTAAGCAGGCTTCAGACCTAGTGCAGAGTCCCACATGGGGCTCCATCTCGTGAACCTGAGATCATGACCCTGAGATCAAGATCTGAGCCAAAATCAAGATGTTTAACCCTGTGTTGGATTTCTTATTTCTTTCATCACCCCTTGTCCTTTCTGGGATTATTTCTTCCTTTTGATAAAGTATACCCTCTGTTAGTCATAATTGTTTTAGTTAAGTTGTAATAATAATAATAACAATAATAAAACCTCAGTGGCTCTACAAACACAAGTTTACTTCTCATGTCATTACTACCATGGGTCACCAGGACAGCAATGATTCAGTGATTTGGGCTGCTTTATTCTTGTTGTACTGCCATTTCCAAATGTGGATTCCTTTTTCATAGTGGACAGAAAAAGAAAAGTAGAAAAAAACTATTCAATTCCATGCATCTTTATTGAGCACCCATGGTGTGTGTGTCGGGTGGTGGGGAGAGTGCATGAATTTTGGAGCTGTAATTTACATAAGTAGGAAAGTGTTACTTTAGTCCCTTAAAATAAAATTTAAAAAGGCAAATTACAACCTCTCTATGTATTTCAAGTAAATTATTTAATGTGAGAGACAGTTTGATATTACCACAAGTATTATCAGAGAAAATGAAATATTTTCCCTTCTACCAAAAAAAAGTTTAGTGCCAGGACAACCTAGCCTGTTGGTCTAACAACAGCTGATCAAAAAGGATAGAGAATCTGGAAATTAAAAAATGTGCTTGGAAGCACTGTTCCCTGAGGGTTCATTCACCTGAGGGTAACAAAATGCTGAAGAAGCCTAAACTATACCCCTGTCCTCACATTTTGTACTTGTGTCTGACTTCTACTGAAGCAGGAAGTGAAGATTATGTAAGTGAATTTCTTCAGCATGACTCATCTTATAGTTGATCAACAACCCTATCTACTTCCTTCCTCCTACTAAGACATAAGCATCATTCCTGTCCAAGTCTAACACCTTACATCAACACTACTGTTTGCATCTTCTGACTCTTCCAGAAGCTCATTCCTCCTTCAAATGACTTCCAATTTCCACCCCACCTTCCTAAGCACTTGGATTTTTTTTTTATTGAGGTAAAATTCACATGGTATAAACTTAGCCATTTTAAACAACAATTTGGTGGTATTTAGTACACATACAAATGTTTAGTACATTTGCAATGTGCAATCATCACGTGTACCTGGTTCTAAAATATTCCTGTAACTTCAGAGGTGCCTGGGTGGCTCAGTCACTTAAGCATCTGTCTTCAGCTCAGGTCATGATCCCAGGATCCTGGGATCGAGCCCCATGCTGGGCTCCCTGCTCAGTGGAGAGCCTACTTCTCCCGTTCTCTCTGCCTGTCACTCTGCCTACTTGTGCTATCTCTCTGTCAAATAAATAAATAAAATCTTTAAAAAAATAAAAATAAAAAATAAAATATATTTGTAACTACAAAAGGAAACTCTCTACACAATAAACACTTACACCCCATTCCTTGTCTGTACATTCACTCCCCAGACCCTGGAACTAATCTGCATTATGTCCCAATATGTATTTATTTACCCTGGATACTTCATTTAAATGGAATCATACAATAATTGACCTTTTGTGTGTGGCTTCTTTCATTTAGCGTAATGTTTTTGAGGTTTATCTATATTTAGTTTACATCAGTCTTTTATTCCTTTTTATAGCTGAATAATATTCTATTATATGGATAGACCACATTTTGTTTATCCGTCCATCAATTAATGGGCATTGGGTTATTTCCACCTTTTAGCTATTGCGGATAGTGTAGCTATGATATTCATGTTTTTGTTTGAGTATATGTTTTCATTTGGGGGGTATATATCCTGAGAGTAGAATCTTTGGTCATACAGTAATTCTATTTTTAACTTTTTGAGGAATGGCCTGTTTTAAAAAATGGCAGAACTAATTTACATTCCCAAAAGCAAGTTATGAAGGTTCCTATCTATCTGCATCCTCACCACCACCACCACTTGTTATTTTCTGTTTTATAATTAAAAGAGAAAAACAGGAAGTGGCAAGACAAATATCTGATTTATTCCAAAAAGTAATAAGCCTCACAAAGGAAAGATATCACAAACAAACAATTTCAGCTCTAGTAAAGCACAATAGGAAAGGTGGCTGTCATTCAAGGAAGAAAAAAGATATGGGGTAAAATTATAACAAATTCACAAAGGCCTAGCATATTTAGTGTATTGAAAATTAAAATGGAAAAAAATTGAATATTTATTTATTAATTTAAAAATAGAAATCACACGCCAAGCTCATTTTTAAATAACAGACTTTAATGTAAAATTACATTGTGAGAAATAAAAATAGTGAAAAGAACTTTTTACATTTTTAAAAATCTCTGTACTATCTAAATTAATAGAAAACAGCTGGATTCTTTACGTGCTCTGCAACCATTCTTTTACAAATATGTGGTTTCATATGAATTAGATAAAGAAAATCCAGAATCAAATAGATATGTAGTAGGATAAGAGAGGACTATTTCAAGTCTTTCCAAATTATGTGGATATTATTCTTCGATACTACTCCAAAACTCAACAACTGGTGATTTCTTGAAAGATATCCACAACGCAGAATCTGAAACCATATCAATGCTACGTTAAAATCCATTGCTCTGTCGTGTAATTTAAATGGATATTTTACCATGATTTTGTAATATCATGCATTGATCATTTGGAATATATTGGTTCACTGAATAATGAAGATCTTCCAATTGTTAATATATTCCATTACAAAATATCAAAAAATTACATTCACTGTAATTCTGCTGTTTTCACCAGAAATGTCTCTTTAAGCATTGGGAAGCTGTGAAGGTCATGATGTTGAAGCTAAGTTTTCCAAAGTTCTAATTACAGCTAAATCTTATATTTTATTATTAGCAAGACATATTCATTGCTTTCCTCACAGTGACAGGCTCACTCTATTCACTTTTAAGATCTAAATAATCATAGTTTGCCTCGTCAAAATGCTGTTCCATGAACAACTAGTTCCATTTGCAGTTCAAACAAATTCTTTTCCTGGAGAACAAATACCACATTCCTACATAAAGCATTATGCTTCATTCATATTTCCCATTTTATCACATAGCCTATTCAAAAGAATTTCACTCAAGGGTCAAGATCTGATTAAATCTTTTACTGCTTTATCAAGAACATTCTTAAGTGAAACTGACATTTTAAAAATTGTTATGGTGTGATGGTGATGAATACAATAATTACCGAAAACTGGAATGTACATGACTTTCACTTAACTAAATTTATGATCATCCTGGTTGCTGAATTTATATGCAAATTGAAGCCAGCTTGCAGTACTGTACCTGAGATAAAAGTCGACAGAATGAAACAGACTTTTAACTATAGAGAACAAACTGATGGTTACCAGAGGGGAGCTGGGTCGGGAGAAAGGTAAAATAGGTGATAGGAATTAAGGAGTGCACTTGCCGTGATGATTATTGGGTGCTGTATGGAAGTGCAGAGTCACTATATTGTATACCTGAAACTAATATTACACTGTATGTTAACCAACTGGAATTTAAATAAAAACATAAAAAATTAAAAATGGAAAAAAAAAGTCAGCAGAGTAAGTCAAGCAAAGAAACTATGGAACAGATAAATTGAGAATCAAATAAAACACTTGAAAAAGTATCAACACAAACAGAAGTGGTCAGAGAGGAAAAAATTCTAAAAACATTGCTCAAAAATTATAGATAGTTGTTTTTGGAAAACAGTTTGCAAATAGAACCTGAAGAGATTCCCTAAGCTACTAGTCAGTGCCAGTCCAGTTATCAAGCAGAGAAGGAGCTGTGTTGCTTCTAGGCATCAGTACAAAGTAGGTGAGTGGAATCACCAGGATATAGGGTGTTGAGAATGGTGGCAAAAACTTGTTTACGGTGTCACACAAGGCAGTTTAGGCCACATAGTAAATTAAATAAGACTAGAAGAAGATTGATGGCCAGAGGTTTAAGAGTAGTTTGGTGAAAGAAAAAAGATCCAATTTCAAGGTTTATTGCCTCTTATAAATTCGTTAAATAACCACATTAATGGGAGTGTATGAATAACATGAAGGCATAGTCTACATTAATCTAATCATAGCAGCAGTGATTATGAAGCATGAACTATGGACTCATTCACAAATGCACACACAATTAGAATACCAGAAGAAGAAATCCATCCAAATTGAGAGGAAAATGTTGTGGCTGAGCCACTGGATAGGTCACTTACATGAATGTCACACTTTTCCAAAAAGAAAGCCTTATTTGAATTAGAGAGAAAAGCTATCAGTTTGGTTCCAAAGATATAAGGCAATTGTCAATGGAAGAAAGTGTGGGTATGTGTAGTAGGAGCAAGCAAATGGTATCAACAAAGAGCAATCAAGAGAAAGAGCCAAATAAAAATATAAAATAAAGAGAAAGTTTTACATAATAGAGGAATATGAAGGATTTGAAAACCACAATGGGAATCAAGGCATCCTCAGTGTCCTCAAGTGGTCAAACAAGGCAAATGCAAATACTTGTTCTATAGCCCAAGGACAATGGTATACAGGATTAGTGAGCAAGATACACATGAAAGTATTACTGAGAAGATACCATTCTCTTTGTACAGCCAGGTTTGTTATGGGAATGGGATGAAGGTTGTTTTGTGAAGAAATCTGGAAGGTGAGGTGTGGATTTTAATTTAGAGGATATAAGAGATAGAATGTCATCAATGGAATGAAGAAAAGGCGTATGTAGAATATAGAGTGTATGTGAAATTATATGGTAATATTGACTAGAGTTGACTTGAGGGGTTTACATTTTAGAGGGTGGCTGATGTTGAAGGATAAGCATGATAGTGGGTAGACCTAAGGCCCAAGATTTTGGACAGATGTACGCAGAGTCCAGGAAGTGTCCGAGATAAAGTGAGACTTTTAAGTATTCCATCTCCAACACTGGTGAAGAATTTGAGCGACTTGGAGTGAACAGAATTGTAGTATGAGGAGACAAGAAAATACCTGATCTTAAAAGATCATTTTACTAGGTGTTTGTCCAATGAAATATACTATTTCCAAAGAAACTCACTGCACAGAGAATTAGTCGCTTACATTCTCAAGTGGTGATAAACTCATGAGAAAGAATTACTCAGGTGCATTCTTCGTTCTGGTATTCCATCTCTTCATCTCATTTATATGGCTGTTGGATATAACTCTGAGTTGGGACTATCACTACAAAAAATATCCCCTTGAAGCATCAAACTTTACATCGGAATCTGGGGATGTACTGTATGGTGATTAACATAATATAATAAAATAAAATAAAAAAATAAAAAAAAATATTAAAAAAAGGAAAAGGAAAAAAAATATCCCCAAAATGAGGTAAAGACATTAGCAGATATGTGGTACAATTTATCAGCTAATGATTATTAAGCACAAACTACTGACTTATTTACAAATGGTGCAAAAGTAGAACGCGAGAAGAAATTCATCCAAGGTGATACAAAAATCTTGTTTAGGGATTAAAAAAAATAAGGTACTATTTTTAATCTTATTAATAGAAAATTCCAGGGACTTAAAAAAAATGAAGTTAAATCTTCAACCAAATTGAGAAAGGGACTTAAAATGGTAGTTTCATATCACTCTGTTAACCAAAGAATTATTAATTATTTATGTGTAACTTGCAGAAACTCATTATGAGTATCTGTTTGTTTTAACAGTAGTGCCTTCAATGCTAAGTGTATCTTTTTTACCTTGCTTATAAAACTTTTATTATTATCATATAAACATTTGTAGATAAGTTGATCTATTTGTAAAATAACTATATGTATTTTAGCATAGCATAAGCAAGGTCTTGTAGTATTTCCATCTGAACTTCTAAGAAGTCCTTATCTGTGCACTTCAAGTTATTGCCTATTGATAAATTAACAGGTTATAATGAAGACTGAAAAATATTTCAGTAAAAAGCCACCTATGGAGTTTATATTTTCACTAACTACAATATTATATCGCTTCTAGGGAGCATTTAATAATACATTTAAATTTGATAATAGCTTTTATAAATTGAAGGGAGATGGGAATAATTTTTGGTCCAATGCCTCTTTTTATTTTTTTTATTTTTTTTTATTTTTTTTTAAAGATTTTATTTATTTATTCGACAGAGATAGAGACAGCCAGTGAGAGAGGGAACACAAGCAGGGGGAGTGGGAGAGGAAGAAGCAGGCTCACAGCGGAGGAGCCTGATATGGGGCTCGATCCCATAATGCCAGGATCACGCCCTGAGCCGAAGGCAGACGCTTAACCGCTGTGCCACCCAGGCGCCCCATTGCCTCTTTTTATTTGAAACCCATATAGTCACTGCTCAAAGAGTAATATAGAAAAGATAAAAGTTTGTTTTAAGATAAATATCTTAATATCTAAATAATATCTAAAATAATATCTAAATCATCTAAATATCTAAATAATAAATACCTAAATTAGTATCTAAATTATTTAAAAATAAGATAAACATTTCATGCTAAATATAAGTTTATCTACTTTTGG
Source organism: Ailuropoda melanoleuca (assembly GCF_002007445.2). Lineage (NCBI taxonomy): Eukaryota > Metazoa > Chordata > Mammalia > Carnivora > Ursidae > Ailuropoda > Ailuropoda melanoleuca. Next base: position 152,461,080 of record NC_048219.1, read on the forward strand.
CTTTTCAATATTTTAGAGAAAAGAAAGATATATGAGTCCATTAATAAACACGTTTCTGCCACACAGAAAAATTTAATATGGGGAAGAACATAGTTCTAAAAATTATGAAATGTATTTAATAAATTAGCTAATCAACTAGTAGATGCTAATACTTGGTAGGTCAAAATTGCTTGCGTCCTAGTTTTCATTGGAAAGCAATAATTGCTAATAGTTAAAATTTATAATCAGTATTTAAAAATAAAACACTAGAAATAATAAGGGTAAAACTGTATATGAAAAGTAGGTAAGGAAAATGGAATGTGTTTTTTGGATAAGAAAAAGTATAAAGGGGGGCGCCTGGGTGGCACGGCGGTTAAGCGTCTGCCTTCGGCTCAGGGCGTGATCCCGGCGGTATGGGATCGAGCCCCACATCAGGCTCCTCTGCTGAGAGCCTGCTTCTTCCTCTCCCACTCCCCCTGCTTGTGTTCCCTCTCTCACTGGCTGTCTCTATCTCTGTTGAATAAAGAAATTAAAAAATCTTTAAAAAAAAAAAAAAAAGAAAAAGTATAAAGGACAATGGTTTTGTTCTGTTTCTGATAAAAGAAAAAAAGTAATTTTGTCCTAAAATAAAATCATTGTTTCATAATAAGAAAGGAAAAAGATAGGACAAAACCCAAATGGATATAGAGAGCTGCAAAGGATTATTAAAAACGAATCTTAAGAAAGGAATTTTATATATGGTCAAGCTAAGATTAGAATGGATTTAAAATTTTAAAAGTGAATTTTAATGACACAAAGAAATGGAAAAAACATTCCATTCTCATGGATTGGAAGAACAAATATTGTTAAAATGTCTATACTACCCAGAGCAACCTACACATTTAATGCAATCCCTATCAAAATACCACCAGCATTTTTCACAGAGCTAGAACAAACAATACTAAATTTTGTATGGAACCACAAAACACCATGAGTAGCCAAAGGAATCTTGAAAAGGTGAAAAAAAAAATGGCTGGAGGCATCACAATACTGGACTTCAAGCTATATTACAAAGCTGTAGTCATCAAGACACTATGGTACTGACACAAAACCTAACACATAGAACAATGGAACAGAATAGAAAACCCAGAAATGGACCCATAACGATACTGTCAACTAATCTTTGGCAGAACATGAAAGAATATTCAACGGGAAGAAGACATTCTCTTCAACAAATGATGTTGAGAAAACTGGACCACAGCATGTGGAAAAATGAAACTGGACCACTTTCTTCCACCATACACAAAACGAGATCACAACAAACACCAAAGAAATACAAATGATTATAAGAGAATATTATGAGCAATTATATGGCCAACAAATTAGGCAATCCAGAAGAAACAGATACATTCCTACACATATATATATAAACAATCAAACTAAAACAGGAAGAAATAGAAAACCTGAACACCCATAACTAGCAAAGAAATTGAAGCAGTAATCAAAAAATCTTCCAACAAACAAGAGTCCAGGGCAGGATGGCTTCCCAGTGGAATTTTACCAAACATTTATTAAAGAAGAATCAATACCTATAAAAACCTGAAACTGTTTCAAAAAAATAGAAATGGAAGGAAAACGTCCAAACTCTTTCTATGAGGCCAGCACTACCTTGATTGCAAAATCAGACAACAACCCCACCAAAAAGGAAAATTACAGACCAATAACTCTGATGAACATGGATGCCAAAATTCTCCCCAAGATACTAGTCAATAGGATCTGACAGTATATTAAAAGGATTATTCACCACGACCAAGTGGGATGTATGCCTTGGATGCAAGGGTGATTCCTCAAATCAATCAATATAATACATTATATTGATAAATGAAAGGACAAAAACGATATGATCCTCTCAATAGATACAGAAAAAGCAATCGAACAAAATATAGCATCCTTTCTTGATAAAAAACCTCAACAAAGTAGGGATAGAGGAAACATATCTTAAAAGCCATATATGAAAGACCCACAGTGAACGTCATCCTCAATGGGGAAAACCTGAGAGCTTTTCCCCTAAGGTCAGGAACATGATAGGCATGTTCACTCTCACCACTGTTGTTCAACATAGTACTGGAAGTCCTAGCCTCAGCAATCAGACAACAAAAAGAAATAAAAAGCATCCAAATCAGCAAGAAAGAAGTCAAACTTTCAGTTTTCACAGATGACATGACACTCTATGTCAAAAACCCAAAAGACTCCACCCCAAAATTGCTAGAACTGATACAGGAATTCAGCAAAGCTGCAGGGTATAAAATCAATGCACAGAAGGCTGTTGCATTTTTATACACTATCAATGAAGCAGAAGAAAGAGAAATCGAGGAACTGATCCCATTTACAATTGCACCAAAAACCATGAGATACCTAGGAATAAACCTAACCAAAGAGATACAGGATCTGTACTCTGAAAACTATGGAACGCTATGAAAGACATTGAGAAAGACATAAAGAAATGGAAAAACATTCCATGCTTATGGATTGGAAGAACAAATATTGTTAAAATGTCTGTGCTACCCAAAGCAATCTACACATTCATGCAATCCCTATCAATATACCATCAGCATTTGTCACAGAGCTGGAAGAAACAATCCTAAATTTGGTATGGGATCAGAAAAGACACCGAATAGCCAAAGAAATGTGGAAAAGAAAACCAAAGCTGGTGGCATCACAGTCCCGGACTTCAAGCTCTATTACAAAGCTGTAATCATCAATACAGCATGGTACTGGCCCCAAAACAAGCACCTGGATCAATGGAACACAACAGAGAATCCAGAAATGGAGCACAACCCTATGGTCAACTAATCTTCGACAAAGAGGAAAGAATCTCCAATGGAAAAAAAGACAGTCTGTTCAACAAATGGTGTTGGGAAAATTGGACAGCCACATGCAGAAGAATGAAACTGGACCGCTTTCTTACATGTACACAGAAAGAAACTCAGAACGGATGAAAGCCTATGTGTGAGACTAGAAACCATCAAAATCATAGAGGAGAACACAAGCAGCAAGCACTACTACCTAGGCTGCAATCACTTCTTGGTAGACATATCTCCAAAGCAAGAGAAATAGGGGCAAAATGAACTACTGGGACTTTATCAAGATAAAAAGCTCTTGCACAGCAAAGGAAAAATCAACAAAACTAAAAGGCAACCTATAGAATGGGAGAAGATATTTGCCAATATCTTATCAGATAAAGGGCTAGTATCCAAAATCTGTAAAAAGAAGTTATCAAACTCAACACCCCAAAACCAAAAAAATGCAGTCAAGAAATGGGCAGATGACATGAACAGACCTTTCTCCAAGAATACATAAAAATAGCCAACAGACACATGAAAACAGCTCAACATCAGTGGACATCACAATGAGATACCACCTCACACCTGTCAGATGGCTAAAATGAACAACACAGGAAACAACAGATGTTGGTGAGGGTGCAGAGAAAGGGGAACCCTCTTACACTGCATGTGGGAATACAAACTGGTGCAGCCACTCTGGAAAACAGTATGGAAGTTCTGGCAAAGGTTAAAAATAGAATTCCCGGGGCGCCTGGGTGGCACAGCAGTTAAGCGTCTGCCTTTGGCTCAGGGCATGATCCCAACGTTATGGCATCGAGCCCCACATCAGGCTCCTCTGCTATGAGCCTGCTTCTTCCTCTCCCACTCCCCCTGCTTGTGTTCCCTCTCTCGCTGGCTGTCTCTATCTCTGTCAAATAAATACATAAAATCTTTAAAAAAAAAATAGAATACCCTATGATCCAGCAATTGCACCACTAGGTATTTATCCAAAGGATACAAATATAGTGATTTCAAGGGGCACATGCACCTCCTAATGTTTATAGCAGAAATATCCACAATAACCAAAATATGGAAAGAGCCCAGATGTCCATTGACAGATGAATGGATAAAGAGATGTGGTGTATACATACAATGGAATATTACTCAGCCATCAAAAAGAATGAAATCTTGCCATTTGCAGTGACATGGATGGAGCTAGAAGGTATTATGCTAAGCGAAATAAGTCAGAGAAAGGCAGATAGCATATGATTTCACTAATGTGGAATTTAAGCAACAAAACAGATGAACATAGGGGAAGGAAAAAAAAGAGAGGAAAGCAAACCACAAACAACTCTTAACTATAGAGAATAAACTGAAGGTTGCTGGAGGGGAGGTGATCTAGGGATGGGTTAAATCGGTGATCGGTATTAAGGAGGACACTTGTGTTGAGCACTGGGCGTTACATGTAAGTGACGAATCACTAAATTCAACTCCTGGAACCAATATTACACTATATGTTAACTAATTGGAATTTTAATAAAAATTTGAAAAAATCAAAAATAAATAAAATTTAAAAAAAGAATGTTGCAAAAAAGTATCAAAAGTTTCCTGATGCAAAATTAGAATTTGAATTTTTTTCCATTAAAATCACAGACTTTTTTAGATTATCTGTCTATTCTTATTAAGAAATTATAAGCAAAGTTTCTTTACCTTTAATGTAATCTTCCACTAAATAAAGATTCTGTTTTGTCTTTATCAGGCTTTGATTACTTAAGAAAACTGAGTCATCTCTATTATAAAACCTGTTTTTTACAACTAAATAACACTATATATAGGCTAAATGGGAAATATTATCAATAAAATGTAATGTTTAACCTTCCTAGATCATATTTATATGGGATATATGTCATTAAAATAAGCAATTCAGAAATTATATGAAATTCCAAAAAATCTGATATGCCATGGTAAAATGTAGTCAATCATAATTCCTACTATTATCTTAAAATATTGAATATCACAAAAATTACCAAATTTACTTGTCAACTACATAATTTTTTGGTGTGTATGTGCACTCTCAGTAGTTCTTTAAGCTTGGCAATTTTTAAGTCTTTTCTCATTTATAGACAGTTATTGTTTTACTCTGATGTTTTGCAAAAGTATTCCTGCAAAAGTTCTCCGTCTTTAAAGAGATTCATGGGAAAGCCCGGACAAGTACTCTAAAATGCAGATTTAGGATAACTTTGAGATCCTAACACTGAGCTGGGTAAGAATTTCTGAATCTTTAAGGAAAACTGATTGATTCATAAAGCTGCTAACCCAAAGTTAAGCCAAACAAGAATTAAATGCATACAACTGAATGAACTGATAAAGATGATTTTAATTTTTATGATTTTATTTTAAATGTTGCAAACTTTTCTTATGTTTTACTTTCCAAATTTAAAGGATCCATTTTTCTTCCCTCTTTAAAGCTGTCTACAACATAAGCAATTTGGTAAAATGTGTCTTTATAACAAAGGTTGGAGCATTTATCTTTTTCTCCTTAGTTACTCACTCCAGAAACCAGAAACTATTCTTATTTTTCATAACTAGATATATATATTTGCATAAGTTCAATAGAAATCTAATCTTCTTGTAACAGAACACAATTGAACAAGTCCTTGGCTGGGCTTGCAACCCTGGAGAGGCCTTTGAAAGTCCCTTCTGGGATCTCTTATGTAAAGTCTTAGTAAAGCAGTTTTAAAAGAACCTATGTACAATCACTTTTTTTTTTCTGCATTCATGTAAATAATCAAGTCATGTTTATTGAAACTAGACTTAATTTGCAAACAAATTAGTCTTACTATGGATATCTTTGATTGAAACAAAGATGATTATATAGAGAAAATTTCTGTTTCAGTAATACACCTTTGCTGATATCAGATTCTAGTGTCATTAATGTCTTTTAGGTTTTGTTTTTTACCTCTAAACTGGACTGGATCCTGAATTCTAGTTTCTTCTGATCCTTAACTAGAACTTTCCAAACAAACATTTTCAGTTTTCTCTCACTCTTTTGACTTGAAATCACTATGAAATTAAAACTGCCCTTTTCCCAAAGTCATGCAAGCTGAACAAGTTAATATAAACTTCAGAGAAATCACAACAGCTCATGTGGACAATCTGTGCCTATTGTTATGTGGCTATTCAGAAAGATCACCAGAGACGTTTAAACTGCAAATCAGGAAAAATCTGTCAGATTACCGTTGCTTGCCCTCACTTCATCTGAAGATGCTTAGAACCCACCATCTAGAAATCTTCTCAACTGTCTATTCTCCAAACTCAGAAACTGAATTTATAATTTTCTTGAAATATTAATCTTTATTCTTTTGCTTCCATAAAAATGCCTCTCATTAAATTACCCGATTGTTCACATCATACAGAGGTTCAATTAGGTGGAAGCTCAACCGAAATACTGTCTCCTAAGATAAAACATACTCATATTCATCCTGTCCTAAGTAATCATGAGAATGTGTTTGCTAATACATCGTGTTGTGCCTATGTAAATAACTTTAAAAAATTATAAACAACTTGAGTTGTTTCATTGGTTAAATCTTGGCTCCTGGGAATATCTGCTCTGGGAAATTTTTCAATCCTTGGCTATCATTCTCCCTTTAGTCACCATATTAACCTCTCTAATGCATTGCATACTCATGAGGGTTTTAAATGCTTATTGGTAGCCACTCACATGCCAAATGGTATCTGTCAGGATCAGACAAATAGATAAAATAAATAACCACATAAATGACGAAAATAGTTACTACATGGCTTCCAGCCTGATGTCTTGACTGAATGTAAGCACCAAATGTGTGATTCTTTAGCAAGCGTTCATCAATGGTGGTTAACACGACACTGGTTGGTCATATTCTCAGCCTACTGAAAGAATGACCAAAAGGGGGACATTTTTTACTTATGCCTCTAAAAATCGTAAGCAAAACTTAATCTGCTTCCCGAGATTGATGTGAGGTAACCACTGACCAATTTCCTACCATTTAAGAAAATTCTAATACTTAACTAATCACTGTAGAGAACAGTCACTGCTTTCTCACTATGTAAGCTACTTTATAACAATATACCCCCAAGCCTTGTTCCATGTTCTGATTTGAGCGCAAACTGTCTTTTTGGTGTGTGTACAATAAACTTTTACTAATTACTACTTCAGCGATCCACTGGTTTTACTTCTGTTATTTATGAAAACACACATATATATCTTATATATATGTATGCATATATTACAAAAATGTATTCTACATATACATGTGCAAAGTTTATTAAATAAGCTTTAGAAATGTGAACACATTGATAGTTACAATAAAACCAAATTTTGTTAGTGTTCACATCTATCTATCCTTCCCCAAAAAAGGACAGAAAAATAAACGTATCCTTTAATAGCTTTTGATGCTATATTTTTCTTTTAATAACATTCAATGTGTATTCAACTAGTCCCTATTCCTTTGTAGAGTTTTTCAGTTCTACTAACATGATTTAGTTGTACATGATTTATTTTTTCTAGATGTGAACAAATAGGATATATTTTATTTTAACTTTTGAACACTGGTTTATATTTAAATGAATTTTTGAATCACCTGATTAGGGGAAATTGTTCAGCAGAAACAATAGTTTTATTGCATTCTTTCTAAAAACTCAAAATGATAGAAAGTTAAAATGTGTTTTCATTAATTTTTATTTTGGTTTATTTTCTCTTAAAAAATCACAAGGGTATTATTCACATATTTGCATTTTGTTTTCTAACATAAAACCCAGATATGCATCTGGAATGTTTATATAACTCTGTTTTCCATCTGGGCCATTAGTATTTACTCTGAACCTGGCATGTATTTCTAACCTTCTTTTCTCTGGCATGATGTTTTAAAAATTAATAAATTAGATGTAAAAATGGAAAAATAATAGGAACTTGGGGCGAGGAAACAGAAGGAATTAGAGCAAAGGGGAATTTTAGAATCACAGAGGACAATTTTGAACAGGACACTAAAATGGATAGGAGTTAACAAAATTGTAACATTTGAATACAGGGGCAAAATGGTAATAATTCTAGGGGAAAACTGTATTAATAAGTTATTACCAGCTCTTTGCAATGTGTAATAAAAAGACTGAATATGCAAAATCAGAAAGGCCCAAGGTAAAATGTAAATTTGCTAAAAGTACCTGAAACTATAATGGGGGCAATGCTGATAACTGCCAGATTAGTAATATTGATATTGCAGAAAAGATCATCTGGCCTCATGACTTTGCAATACCACCTACATTCCTCATTTCAGACCTCTTGCTCAAATTCTAATTTCTTGCTGCTGACTACTCTACATCCTCATCTGAATGTCTATTAGACATATCTAACTCAATAGATCAAACATAAACTACTCCATTCACTTTTGTCATCAAAATTAATGGCAATTCCATTTTTTTTTCCCAGTAGTTCTGGCCAGACATCATGGTGACATCCTTAAACTTCTTTATTTCTCTCTTCCACCTTAAATCAGATTAATCAGAAAGCCCACTGACTTTAACTGAACATATACACAAAATCTTGACTCTTCTTCCCACCTTCACAACTATTGTCTTGCTCAGCCACTAACACTTCTCAGTAGAAGTATGAAAACAGCGTTCTAATGCTCTTCCTGGTACTTTGCTTTCCCTTATCCCATTCTGTTTTTAACAGAATTATCTTAAAATATGCCACTTCAGCCTATATTTTCACCTAAATAAAAGCCAAGATCTTTGTGATGTCCTACGATGTCACTCCCTCCTCAGTTCCATAATATATCACATCCTCACATTCTCTATGCCATCCGCATTGCCTCTGAGCATACCAGATAGACTATTGCATTTACAGCTTTACTTTAGCTTTTTCCTCTGTCTGCAATACTCTAGTCCCAGATATCTGTGTAGAAGTCCCTTACTTTCTTCAATTAGTTTCTCAACTGTCACCTTCTCAATAAGTTCTATTCTTACCACCATACTTAATGGTGTATTGTGAAATATCTTATGCCACAGACACATGAACCTTCTTCTCTGCTCTACTGTTTATTTTCTTTCACAGCACTTATCACTTTACAATGTGCTGGATTGTTTATTAACTTTATTGTTTGTTATCTGCCTCTCCTTATTGAAGTAGAAGCTTCAGAGAGACCAGAATTTTTATTTGATTTGATCATTAATGTATCCCAAGAAACAAAGGAGTATCTGATACATTGTGTACTCAATAAAAATTAAGTTTAAAAAGTTCAGAAATATATAGTTTATAATGATAACAATACATGTTTAGATGGCAGGGATTAAACTCAGCATTATCTTGATACCAAAACCAGATAAAGATACAAAAAAAAAAAAAAGGAAGGAAGGAAGAAAGAAAGAAAAGAAAACTACAAGCCAATATCACTGATGAATATAGATACAAAAATCCTCACAAAATATTAGCATACTAAATCCAAAAACATTTTTAAAAATCATTTACCACAACCAAGTAGCATTCATTGCAGAGGTGTAAGGGTGGTTAAATATTCACCAATGTGTACATCACATTAATAAGTTTCTCTTATTACCGTTTTATCTTTTCTAGATAAAAACTGTATGATTATCTCAATAGATACAGAAAAATCATTAGACAAAGTACAACACCATTCATAACAAAAATGCTCAAAAAAGTAGGTTTAGAGGGCATATAACATAACAAAGGCCATATATGAAAAACCCACAGTTAACATCATATTCAATGGTAAAAACTGAGAGCTTTTCTCCTAAGGGATATCCACTCTCAGCACTTTTATTCAACACAGTACTGGAAGTCCTAGCCACAGCAATCAGACAACAAAATTAAGTAAAAGGCATCCAAATTGGTAAGAAAGAAGTAAAACTTTCACTATTTGTGGATGACACGATACTATATGGAGAAATCCCTAAAGACTCCAGCAAAAAAACTGCTAGAACTAACGAATTCAGTAATGTCACAGAATACAAAATTAATAAACAGAAATCTGTTGCATTTCTATACACTAATAATGAAGTGGCAGAAACAGAAATTAAGAAAGCAATCTTATTTACAACTGCCCCCAAAATCATAAAATACCAAAGGAGGTAAAGACCTGTACCCTAAAAACTATAAAACACTGATGAAATAAACTGAAAATGACACAAAGAAATAGATATTCTATGCTCATGGATCGGAAGAACAAATTTTGTTAAAATGTCCATACTACCCAAAGCAATCTACAGATTTGAGGCCATCCCTATCAAAATACCAACAGCATATTTCACAAAACTAGAACAAATAATACTAAAATTTGTATGGAATTACAAGAGACCCTGAATAGCCAAAGCAATCTTAAAAAAGAAAAACAAAGCTGCAGGCATCACAACCCCAGATTTTAAGATACTACAAAGTTGTAGTAATCAAAATACTATAGTACCGCACAAAAATAGACACACAGATCAAAGAATAGAATAGTGAGCCCAGAAATAAACCCACGATTACATGGTCAGTTAATCTATGACAAGGGAGGCAAGCATATACGATAGGGAAAAGACAATCTCTTCAACAAATGGTGTTGAGAAAACTGGGCAACTACATGCAAAAGAATGAAACTGGACCATTTTCTTACACCGTTAACAAAAATAAACTCAAAATGGATTAAAGACCTCACATTTATGTAGACCTGAAACCATAAGAATCCTCGAAGAGAAGACAGGCTATAATTTCTTTGATTTAGGCCATAGAAACATTTTTCTAGATATGTTTCCTCAGGCAAGGGAAGTAACAAAATTAAACTATTGGGACTACACCAAATAAAAAGCTTTTGCAAAGCGAAGGAAGACATCAACAAAACAAGGCAACCTACTTGATGGGAGAAGATATTTGCAAATGATGTATTCTATTAGGGGTTAATATCCACAATTTATAAAGAATTTATACAACTCAAGACCAAAAAAACAAATAATTTGATTAAAAATGAGTACACGACCTGAATAAACATTTTCCCAAAGACACACAGATCTCCAGCAAACACATGAAAATATGCTCAACATTACTAATCATCAGAGAAATGCAATTTAAAACCACAGTGAAATATCCCTTTACACAGGTTAGAATGGCAGTTTTCTAAAAAAAATCCTGATACCAGGATTTGCTGTGTTCATGCTCACTTCAGGCTGAGTATGTGCCTTAATGCACTGGCCCAATCTACAAGAAGTCTCAAACCCATCCAAGAAACAACTAGGTGAAAACTTTGGTCATTCTTCTATCCACCTGAGGTTTTTATCCTTTGGAATGTGTAATTTATTCGATTGGTCCAACCACATTTTTATTATAGATACAATCTGCCTTTTTGAATTGAACAATATTATAGTAGTTGGAGATCTGGTTAAATTACACAAAGCTGTCCATATACAGGTAAAGACATTTGTCTATGTGCAGATAAAAAAACATTTGGTTTGGGTAACTGCTCTCATATCCTTTCCTACCTAGTTAAAAGAAAAAAAACCCAAAAACCTATGGTAGTAAATAAAGTCTTTAGTATCGGCTGTATAATGAATACACTAGACTATCCACAGAATACATCTAATATTTAATAATGGTAACAAAGTAATATCAAAAAAGAAAAATTATTAAGTAAAATAGTATAACAGAATTACCATATGATATTCTGATTTCCATAAATATTTCACATAATTTTTCACAGTTGCATTTCAAAATTGTGTTCAGTGGACAACTACATCATTATCACCTCAAATGCTTATTACAATACAAATATATTTGACCCTACATGAAACTTACAGCACCAAAATTTAAGGGAGTAAGTGGATATCACCTGGGAATATGAATTTTTCCCATTTTTTCAAGAAAATTGTTGGAAGTTGATATTTCATACATTATTTTATTTAATTGAGAATAATGACACAGAAGCTAAATGCATCTACCCCCTACTTCCATTTTAATTAACTTTTCTCACTATATGAAACCATTTCTTTGAACTTCATTCATTAGATATATAGAAGTTGTTTCTAACTTCTCTTGTAATACACTGAACCAATAACATCCTCTTAGACTCTTTTCCCACATCCTCTGATTCTTTCCCCTCAGAATACAAACATGATAAAATCTCACCAGTTCTAAACCTCCATGGTCACTGAACTTTTACAAACTTTTACAAACTATTAAACTATTAAATTAGACTTTCATGTATCGCATATCTTATTCAATGTCAAACTTTACTATAATGTCAAAAATGCAGGAAATTGAGTGCCAGAGGTAGAGCAGGAAGTAGTCCAGTATTCTTACTACATCTCCCCAGGTCCTTCTTCTCTTTATCAGATAAGGTTTCTAAGTGATGATATTGGTTTTACTTCACTTACACAGAAAGAACTAAATCATCTATGAAAAAATCTACATTTTATATTCAGATAGTTATATAGCTTATCTGACATTTTCCTATGAGATAATCTCCCATAAATCTAAAATTTCGTGTTGGTTTAACATAAGCCATCCATTCATAGGCATCCTGCTAAAAACATTCTCTAATTTTAATTTTCCCAATAACAAAAATAACTTATTTTCCAAGTAATTGTTTCTGAGAGTGTTTATAAGAATATTAGACTAGGCCACTGCCCTCTTTTCTTCCAGGGGCACATACTTCCCTCAACACAGAAGAAAAATTGTTGTCAGGCCAGCTGCTTCATTCTTTCCTTTCTAGTTTTATGCTCTAAATTTGTGGGGGTTTTTTTATTATAAGACCTTGATCTCTTCACTCCCCTTTTATGTTGATTGAATTCTTATTTTTTAAGCAATCAATTTTAATCATTTTATTAAAAAGTAAGGATTTACTGGGGCACCTGGTGGCTCAGTTGGTTAAGTGTCCAACTTAATTTCAGCTCAGGTCATGATTTCAGGGTAATGAGATCAAGCCCCATGATGGGCAACTTGATTCTCTCTCGCCCTCTCCCTCGGCCCCTCCCCACTGCTCATGTGCTCTCTCTCTTAAAAAAAAAAAATGACAAGTTACCATTGCATTTACCATTGTATACCTATATATATTACAGATATACAATATTCTCTAAAAGAAAAGAAAAAGATTTTTTTCTTTGAATTTACACCAAGAAACGGCAAAATTCAAGGAAACAAATTTGTTTTTTACCTTAGGGACACAACTGAGCTTCTATAACAGTAAGTGTTTCCATTCTAACTATGTTTTACATATCTAATAAAGTATTCTCTGTGGGGGGCACTGGGGTAGCTCAGATGGTTGGGCATCTGCCTTAAGCTCAGGTCATGATCTCCAGGTCCTGGGATCAAGCCTTGCATTGGGCTCCCAGTTCATCAGGGAGCTGCCTCTCTCCCTGTTTGTGCTCTGTTTTTCTCTCTCTCTCAAATGAATAAATAAAAATAAAAGATCAAAAGTCCTACAAAGGACTTGCATTTAAAGTATTCTTTGTAATAACCCCAAGTTGGCTTTACATTATAACTTTCTCTAGATTTTCCTATATCTTAACATAATTTATTTTTGTTACTTGTTTATTTTCTCACCCTTTCTAAGTCTCCAAGAATTAAGGACAGTCTTCAACCAATGGCTAGTAAGGAAACAGGGACCTAAACTATACAGCCAAAAACAAACAAATCTGTTAAGCAGTGATCGTGAAAGACAACCTTGAGCTTCAGATGATACTTCAGCCTGGTAAGGACCTAAGCAGAGGAACCAGCTAAACTGCACCTGGACTTCTGACTCTAAGTATGTGTTCTTAAATCAAGCTTGGGATAATTTGTTACGTTATTATAGAAAACTAATGCACTTTTTGGTACCTGGAAGTGGGGTGGTGCTTCAACAAATACCTTAAAAATGTGTCAGTGGCTTTGGATCTGACAAAGATGAAAGCTGGAATAATTTTGGTAAAGAAAGCCTATACTGCTTCTAACAGACTGTTAAAAATGCTCCTGGTAAGAACTCAGAAGGAAGTGAAGAACATGCTATTAGAAACTGGAGAAAAGGAGACCTTTGCTATATAGTGGCAGTAAGTTGTGCAAAGTAGAACTTGTAAATGATAAATTTGATATACAATTTAGAAAGATTTCTGAGCATAATGTTGAAAGCACTATCTGATTTCTTCTTCCTACATGTAATAAAACATAAAAGGGGAGAGATAAATTAAGGGAAAGAACAGTTTAACAAAAAAGAACCAGGACTGGATGATTCTGAAAATTTGCAGGACCTCCAAAATGGCAAAATATTCCAAAAGTCAGAAATAGCTGCTGAAAGTGTGACATACAGAAATAGTTGAGTATGTGACTCTATAACATTTTGTTAAAACCCCAAAAAGATCAAAAAGTCAGATATTCGCTATACAAAGGTCTCTCTCCAGGAATGAAGGATAAGTCTTACAGAGCTCAACCAAACCAAAGGGTTTCTAAAGTTTAAGGGTGCTGACCCTCAGCCATCTCAGCAGGAAGGGATTATCTCCAACAGATCTATGGATCTGACTTTTACCAAATGAGGTAAATATAAGAGAAATGCATGGAACACTCCCAAAATTCTTGAGAAAATTGTTTCAGCAGAGACACTTCTAACTTGGACTAAAGGAGACAGAGAAAGTACAAATGAAAGGAGACTGTCAGACAATCAAAATTCTACTGGTAGGAAGCAAGTTGATAAAACAACGCAGCCGAAACATGTACTAATTTTTTTGATAAAATAGGAGGAAACCTAGAACCAAGAGGGCAGAGCTGAGAGTGAAGGAAAATTATTGCTAGGCCTTAAAGCTAATGAAGAGAATTCCAACATTTGCCTGGCTGGATTTCAGAATAATTTTAGACCACTGACTCTTTTATGCTTCCATTTCCCCTGTATTTTGATCAATGCCTATAGTTATTCTATACTTGTCCTACCATTGTTAATTGGGAGTGTTGGGGCAGAAAACTCATCACTTTAGTTTCACAATCCTACATGTGGATAGAAATTATGTCACTGGAGTTAATCATAATAGGTTACTCTCAGAAGCCTCATCTATTCCTGACTTAGATGATTTAAGTGATATTTTGGACTTTGAGTAGATGCTATAATATGATCAAACTCTTGCATTTTTGGGGGGAGGTCAATGTATGCTGCATGAGGGAGAAATGTGAATTTTTTATGGCAGAGGGAAGCCTGTAGTAGACAGAATTCTAAGATGGTCCCTAAGATTCCTCCAAGAGCTTATTAACCATATTATTCAAAAATTCAGTTATTATTTGTTTCAGTACTTATTAGTACTGAAAATGGAGTATTAAAATCTCCAATAATAATTTAATTTTTCTATTTCTCCCTGTAGTTTTATCAATAATTACTTAAGGATATGTTGTTAGGTACACATATTTTCAAAATCATAACTTTTTTAAAAAATTTATAAATCATTTTACCAATATTATTCATGCTCCTTAGGATATTCAATCTTAAACATTTTTAGACATTTATTAAAATGGCTATGCTGGCTATCTTATGATTCAACTTTACTTACCATCCTTGCAATTTTCTATATACTCATGTCTTTTAATTTTTTATATATGTTATATAACATACACTATTGGATTTTTAAAATTAAATCAGATCACTTGAATTTGATCAACAATTTTAATACACTTACATGCATTTTTAAATTCACATACTAAGTTTTAATTTTATTATCCATTTTCTGTTTATCATTACAATGCCCACTAGGGAATCTTTTCAGGCTCAATCAAACATTCAAACTCACAAGACTAAAAAGGACCCATTTGGCATCAGAGTTACTTGTGATGTAGGGTAAGATGCGCAGCTTGTCATCAGGAAAATATCAAGTTTCCTTTACAGTTGGAGTGGTCCCCACGGCAATTTGTATGGCTGTCCAGGAGTTATTCTCTGATTCTTCAAGTGAGTTCAGGTGTAAGGAGACCAAAATCACACCAATGGAAAGGGATTTATTTCGGTTTTGAAATCTCATGCCACACAGAAGCAAATACTTCCTGTAATAGGTCTAGAATGATAACTCTTAGAAGAAGGCATGCGCTCCATCAGCAGGAAAACACAAAGTTCAGGCTACATCTTGATACTTATAGTTCCTCCAAGTTCAATTTCAATTTACTAACTGGTAGTTAACTTTACCATAAGTAATGTGGCTTAGTAACATAGCTGACATTTAAATTTTATCACATTTACAAGGAAAAAGCTAGAAAGTTAACAATAAGTCAAATTCTTTGAAAAATATGAAAAAGTTTTCATAATACTTAACCAAAAATTACATTTTATTTCTCTTCCTGTTTTCTCCCTACTATTATATATATTAAAATATTTATATAATTTTTTTACTGGTTTGAAAAATTCTGTATTATTATTCAGATTACTCCAATTTAAATTATTTTTAACTATTCATTTCTTAAGCTTGGCAATGTTTATACTTCACCCAGAAACTACAAGCCTATCCTTCTATCACTTTTCTCTGCCCATTCCATGGCATTATTTTAAGGTGTTAGCTAGAAATGCTGCAGATATTTAATTCTCTTTCTTAACATCATTGTTCATCTAGATATCAGTCAACTTGATCTAGAATTATCCATCCTTCTGTAGCTTAATTCTAGTGTTCTCTATGATCTATGTCTTCTTTTACCAGAATGCTTTCTCTAAGAATATTTTCAAAGACAGCCTTCACATGACAGATAATGCAGAGGCTGTATATGCCAAAATATACTTTAATTTCTTCTGTTCATTAAATAAGTAGTTGACCTCAATATAAACATGATTAATAATATATTTTCTTGAATCTAAGTGTCTTAGTCAGAATTCTAATGTTATCTCCAAGATTTCTGTCCCTAGGAGTATGTGCTTTATATAAGTCCTTACTCTTGAGTTGAGCAGGACCTATGAATGTAATGTGATATCATTTACATGACTGGGTTACATTATATGGCAAAAGTTAAGATCTGATTAAGTCCCTTACCAATTGACTTTAAGCTAATCGAAAGGGAAATTATCTTGGGTAGTCTTGAAATAATCAAGGGATCACTTTTAAAGAGGATGTATAGGTCAGAGATTGGAAGAAATCAGAATAATTTTCCATTGGCCATGAAGAAGTAAGCTTCCATGTTATGAGAGGGAGCCACATAGCAAAAACCTAAGGGTGGCATCAAGAGCTGCAAGCAATCGCTGACCTACAGCCGACAAAAAAATGGAGACCTCAGTTCTGCCATTGAAGAAACCAATTCTACTGAGGGTCTGAATGAGTCTGGGATAGAAATCTAAGCTCAAAGAGAATGCAGCCTAGGTAACAGTGTGAGCTTTGTGAGATCATAAACAGAAGACCCAACAAACCCTTGCCCAGACTTCTAACACATGGCAACTATGTGATCATAAATTTGTTTGATTTATTTTAAGGCATTAGATGTTATGGATCAAGTGTGTCCATCAAAAATATGTGTCAACAGCTCATAAGTAACAGAAGTAAAATCAATGAATTGGTGAATTAGTAATTAGTAAAAATTCACTGTACACACACTAAAAAGAAACTCAAACCAAAACATAATATGAGATCAGTGTATATTGTTATAAAGCAGTGTATATACAGCTATCAGAAAGAACGAATTCTCAACATTTGCTGCAACATGGATGGCACTGGAGCAGATAATGCTAAGTGAAATAAGTCAATCAGAGAAAGACAATTATCATATGATTTCTCTCATCTATGGAACATAAGAACTAGGAAGATCGGTAGGGGAAGAAAGGGATAAAGAAAGGGGGGGTAATCAGAAGGGGGAATGAAGCATGAGAGACTATGGACTCTGAGAAACAAACTGAGGACTTCAGAGGGGAGGGAGGTGGGGGAATGGGATAGACTGGTGGTGGGTAGAAGGAGAGCACGTATTACATGGTGCACTGGGTGTTATACGCAACTAATGAATCATCGAACTTTACATCGGAAACCTGGGATGTAATGTATGGTGACTAACATAATAAAAAAACATTAAAAAATAAATAAATGCAGACATGCTTCAGGGGCACCTGGGTGGCACAGTCAAAAAGAAAAAAAAAGCAGTGTATATAATGGGAAAACAGTGACTGTTTATTCATAACAGTGAGTGGTTATAATATTAGAATTTTCTTAAATGATGATGCAGGAGAAGAAGATGGCAGTGGAGTAGGAGGACCCTAGGCTTATCTTGTCCCAGAAACACAACTGGATAACTATCAAATCATACTTAATATCTGAGAATTCAATCTGAAGACTGACAGAACAAACTCCACAACTAAAGGGAAAGAAGAGAACACATCAAAGAAGGAGCCGGAGACATAAATGGCTTTTCCAACACAGAGAAGAAGGCAGAGACTTAGACAAAGTACCATGACAGAAGAATTTATCCCAGATGAAAGAACAGGATAAGTCACAGCCAGAAATCTAATGAAAGAGATATAAGTAATATGCCTCATGGAGAATTTAAAGCAACATTCATAAAGATACTCACTGGGCTTGAAAAAAGAATAGAAGACATCAGTGAGACCCTTACCAGGCAGATAAAAGAGTTAAAAAAGAATCAATCAAAGATGATTGATTTTTTTATTATATTATGTTAATCACCATACAGTACATCCCCGGATTCCGATGTAAAGTTCGATGCTTCATTTTGCGTATAACACCCAGTGCACCATGCAATACGTGCCCTCCTTACTACCCATCACCAGTCTATCCCATTCCCCCACCCCCTCCCCTCTGAAGTCTTCAGTTTGTTTCTCATAGTCCATAGTCTCTCATGTTTCATTCCCCCTTCTGATTACCCCCCTTTTCTTTATTAACATTTAGTAGTTCATCCAGAAGTTTAAGGTAGTAATAATAATATAAAGACTGACACCAAAGTCTTCTCTTAGCCCTACTGTAAAAGATTGCATATTTTCTATATGGCATAGAAAAACATATTTGTTTCAAATTGAATGAAAAATAAATCCTGTAGTTTTCCACAAAAAAATAAAATAAAATAATAAAGTAAAAGAAAATAAAATAAAAAATAAAGGAGTAGCACATGCTAGCCTGAAGGAAAAGAGAATTTTCTGTACCAAGGAAATGTGTAAGACTCCATTCAATTTAATATGAATTTATTAAATGCTCATTATGTGCCTGGCCCCCAACAGGATGCTCTGAGAGTGAACAGGATACACTCCTTACCCTGATCTATAATAAGGAACAAAAAAAAGAAAACTAAGATAACTTTGTATGCTATTCTTCAATTTCAGATTTATCGAGGTAGCATTGATGTATAAAATTGTAAGATGTTTTAAAGTGTACATAGTGTTAATTTGATATACATATAATTGTGAAAGGATTCATTATGATTTGACCACTGTGAAAGGATTACCAATGGTATTTTAATATAAATGTGTCATTAAATGAAGGTGAGTGTTAAAAAAAAAAAAAGAATCAATCAAAGATGAAGAATGCAATAAACAACATTGGAAACACACCTGATGCAATGAACAGCAGGCTGGAAGAAGCAGAAGAAAAAAAACAGTGATAGAGAAGACAAAATAATTAATGAAGCTGAAGAAAAGAGAGAAAGAAGAACTATGCAACATGAGAATAGGCTTAGGAAACTCAGTGACTCCATCAAAAATAAAAACATTTATATCATAGGAGTCCCAGAAGAAGAAGAGAGAGAAAAGGGGACAGGAAATTCATTTTAAGAAATAATAGCTGAAAACTTCCTTAATCAGGGTAAGGAAACAGATATCCAGATCCAGAAGGCACAGAGAATCCCCATCAAAATCAACAAAAGCAGGCCAAGATATATTGCAATTACATTTGTAAAATGTAGTGATAAAGAAAAAATCTTAAAAGCAGCAAGACGGAGAAGTCCTTAAGTTACAAGAGAAGATCCATAAGGCTAGCTGGAGATTTCTCAACAGAAACTTGACAAGCCAGAAGGGAGTGGCATGATATATTCAAAGTGCTGAATGGGAAAAAGTTGTAGCCATGAATACTCTATCCAGCAAGGTTATCATTCAGAATACAAGGACAGATAAAGACTTTTCCAAACAAACAAAACCTAAAAGAGTTCATGATCACTAACCAATCCTGCCAGAAATATTAAAGAGGACTCTGTGTGCAAAGGTGACACCAAAGATGAAAAAGATTAGAACGGATCAGAGAAAATCTCCAGAAACTATGATAAAACAAGTAATAAAATGGCACTAAATTTGTATCTATTAATAATTACTTGGAATGTAAATAGACTAAACATTCCAATCAAAAGATATAGTGTGTCAGAAATGATGAAAAAACAAGACCGGTCTATATGCTGCCTGCAAGTGACTCATTTTAGACCTAAAAACACCTACAGATTGGAAGTGAGGGTGTGGAGAAACATTTATCATGCAAATGGATGTCAAAAGCTGGACTTAGACAAACTATACTAAAAAAAAAAAAGACTGTAAAAAGAGACAAAGAAGGGTGTTATATCATAATAAAGGGGGTTATCCAACAAGAAGATATAACAATTGTAAATATTTATGTAGCCAGCATGGGAACACCTAAGTATATAAAGTAATTAATAACAACATAAACTAATGGACAATAATACTATAGTAGTAGGGGACTTTAATACCCCACTTACATCAATGGACAGATCCTCTAAACAGAGAATAAACAAGGAAACAATAGCTTTGAATTACACACTGGACCAAATAGACTTAACAGATATATTCAGAACATTCCATCCTAAAACAGCAGAATGCACATTATTTTCAAGTGCACATGGAACATTCTCCAGAATAGATCACATATTAGACCACAAAACAGGTCTCAACCAATATAAAAGATTAAAATCATACCATGCACCTTTTCTGACCATAACACTATAAAACTAGAAGTGAACCATAAGAAAAAATTTGGAAAGACCAACAAATACATGGAGGATAAACAACAATGAATGGGCCAACCAGGAAATCAAATAGGAATTTAAGTAATTAAGTAATATATATAAACAACTGAAAATGAAAACACAATGGTCCAAGACCTTTGGGATGCAGCAAAAGCAGTCATTAGAGGGAAGTACATAGCAACATAGGCCTATTTCATGAAGAAAAATCTCAAATAAACAACCTGACCTAAAGGAGCTAGAAACAAAAACAAAAACCTAAAACCAGTAGAAGGAAGGAAATAATAGATTAGGGCAGAAATAGATGATGTAGAATCTAAAAAGCCAATAGAACAGATGGATGAACCTAGGAACCGGTTCTTTAAAAAAAAATCAATAAAACTGATAAGCCTCTAGCTAGACTTATTAAAGAAAAAAAGAGAAAGGACCCAAATAAATAAAATCACAAATGAGAGAGAAGAAATAACTATAAACACCACAGAAATACAAACAATTATAAGAGAATGTTATGAAACAATGTCAACAAATTGGACAACCTAGAAGAAATGGACAAATTCCTAAAAACATATAAACCACCAAGATCAAAACAGAAAGAAACAGAAAAATTGAAAAGACTGATAATCTGCAAAGAAACTGAATCAGTAATCAAAAAGCTCTGAATAAACAAAAGTCCAGGGCCAGCTGGTTTCACAAGCAAATTCTACCAAACATTTAAAGAAGTGTTAGTACCTATTCTTCTCAAATGATTTCAAAAAATAGAAAAGGAAGGAAAACTTCCAAATTCATTGTATGAGACTAGCATCACCCTGATACCAAAACCAAATAAAGACTTCACTAAAAAAGAGAACTACAGGCAGATATTCCTGATAAACCTGGATGCAAAAATTCTCAACAACAGCAAACCAAGTCCAACAATACATTAAAAGAACTGCTCACCACAATAAAATGGGATTATTCTGGGATTACAAGGGTGGTTCAATATTTTCAAATCAATCAACATCACACATCACATTAATAAGGGAAAGGATAAGAACCATATGATCATTTCGACAGATGTAGAAAAAGCATTTGACAAAGTACAACATCCATTAATGATAAAAACTCTCAACAAAGTAGATTTAGAGGGACATATCTCAACATAATAAAGATCATCTATGAAAAACCCAAAGCTAATATCATCCTCAGTGGGGAAAAACTGAGAGCTTTCCCTCTATGATCAGGTAAAGACAGGGATGTCCACTCTCACCATTGTTATTTAACACAGTACTGGAAGTCCTAGTCACAGCAACTGGACAAAAAAAGAAATAAAAGATGTCTAAATAGGCAAGAAAGAAGTAAAACTTTCACTATTTGCAGATGACATAATACTCTATATAGAAAACCTGAAACACTCCACCAAAAAACTGCTAGAACTGATAAGTTAAGTAAAATCACAGGATACAAAATCAATGCATAGAAACCTATTACATTTCTATATACTAATAATGAAATAGCAGAAATAGAAATTAAGGAATTAATCCCATTTATAATTGCACCAAAAACCATAAGATACCTAGGATTAAGCCTAACCAAAGAGGTGAAAGCCCTGTTCTCTGAAAAGTATAAAACACAATGAAAGAAATAAAAAATGACACAAAGAAATGGAAACATTCCATGAAAGCATGGATGGGAAGAACAAAAACTGTTAAAATGTCCATACTACCCAAAGCGATTTACACATTTACCACAATCCCTATCAAATACCATCAGCATTTTTCACAGAGCTAGAACAAACAATCCTGAATTTTGTATGGGACCAAAAAAGATGCTGAATAGCCAAAGCAATCTTGAAAAATGAAGCAAAGCTGGAGACATCACAATTCCAGATTCAACTTATATTACAAAACTCTAGTCATCAAGACAGTATTGTACTGGCAGAAAAACAAACACATAAATCAATGGAAGAAAATAGAAAACTCAGAAATAATCCCATAATTATATGCTCAATTAATCTTTGACAAAGCAAGAAAGAATATCCAATGGGAAAAAGACAGCCTCTTCAACAAATGGTGGTAGGAAAACTGGAAAGTAACATGAAAAAGAATGAAACTGGGCCACTATCTTACACCATACACAAAAATAAATTCAAAATGGATGAAGGATACAAATGTGAGACAGGAAACCATCAAAATCCTAGAAGAGAACACAGGCAGTAACATTGGTGGAAGCAACATCTTTATAGATATGTCTCCAAGGCAAGGGAAACAAAAGCAAAAATGAACTGTTGGGATTTCATCAAGATAAAAAGCTTCTGCACAGCAAATGAAACAATCAACAAAACTAAAAGGCAACCTATGGAATGGGAGAAAATATTTGCAAATAACATATCTGATAAAGGGTTAGTATCCAAAATATATAAAGAACTTATAAAACTCAACACCCCAAACCAAATAATCTAATTAAAAATGGGCAGAAGACGTGAACATTTTTCCAAAGAAGACATCCAATCCAGATGGCCAACAGACACATGAAAAGATCCTTAATATCACTCATCATCAGGGAAATACAAATCAAAACTACAATGAGATATCACCTCACACCTGTCAGAATAGCTAAAATCAACAACAGAAGAAACAACATATGTCAGCAAGAATGTGGGGAAAGGGGAACCCTCTTACACTGCTGGTGGGAATGCAAACTAATGCAACCACTTTGGAAAACAGAATGGAGCCTTCCTCAACAAATTAAGAATAGAACTACCCTACAGTCCAGCAATTGCTCTACCAGATATTTTCCCAAAGAATACAAAAATACTAATTCAAAGGGATGCATGTACCCCGATGTTTATAGCAGCATTATATACAATAGCCAAATTATGGATACCACCTGTGTCCATTGACTGATGAATGGATAAAGAGGTGTTATAATTACTCATCCATAAAACAGAATGAAATCTTGGCATTTTCTGTCACATCAATGAAGCTAGAGAGCATTACGCTAAGCTAAATAATTCAGTCAGAGAAAGACAAATACCATATGATTTCACTCATATATAGATTTTAAGAAACAAAGCAAATGAACAAAGTGGAGAGTAAAAGAAAGAGAAAGACAAATCAAGAAACAGACTCTTTACTGTAGAGAACAAACTGAAGGCTACAAGAAGGGAGGTGGGTGGGGAAACGAGTTAAATGCATGATGGGGATTAAGGAGCACACTTGTGATGAGCGCTGGGTATTTTACGGAAGGGTTGAACCACTAAATTGTGATTAATTGTATGTCAACTAACTGAAATTTAAATATAAACTTTTAAGAAAGAATTTTCTTAAATGATAGAGAATTGGTCAGTGGTTATCTCATATCAACCTTGAGAAATAGTTTAAGATTTCCTTATGATTTCTGGAAACAAGCAAGAAATGACCCTGCTAAAGTTAGCCTTACAAAATAAGCTAAATGTTTTGTTTGTATGACTAAACTGGTTTTGTCTGTTCAAGGAAT
This sequence comes from Ailuropoda melanoleuca, assembly GCF_002007445.2. Classification (NCBI taxonomy): domain Eukaryota; kingdom Metazoa; phylum Chordata; class Mammalia; order Carnivora; family Ursidae; genus Ailuropoda; species Ailuropoda melanoleuca. Next base: position 152,485,239 of record NC_048219.1, read on the forward strand.
TTTCAAGGCTGGTCTCCAATTATTTTTATTTTAACAGATGTATTGAAGTCTCAACCCCTGGCACCTGATACTTCTGAATATGACCTTATTTGGAAATAGGGTCATTATAGATGTGATCTAATTAAGATAAAGTCTTTAGGGTGAGTCCTTAATCCAATGTGACTGGTATACTTATAAAAGGGAAATTTGGACACAGGCACACACACAGTAGAGGAACACCATGTCAAGAAACAGAGAGAACATCATGTTCCCTGGAGGCAGAGATTGAAGTGGAGCACCTGGTGCATGCCAGGCAACACCAAGGATTGCCAGGAAACCACCAGCAGCTGGGAAGAAGGAAGCAAATATTCTCCGCTACAGGTTTCAGAGAGCATGACCTGCCAACACTTGGGGTTCAAACTTCTAGCCTTCAGAACTATGAGACAATACATTTATGTTGTTTTAAGCTACTCAGTTTGTGGTACCTTGTTGTGGCAGTGCTAAGAAATTAATACAGTAAGTTTGTGGTAATTTGTTACACATCAATAAAAACAAATACACCAAACTTTCTTAAGCAATCTGATGTCAATTTAATTCTTTCATTATTCTTCAGATATTTGTAAGAATATCTCCTTTTTGGATATTTCTAATTTCAAAATATTTCTCTAATTTTTACCTTAATCATGTTTGACAATGACAATTATTTCCAACCAAGGTACTACATCTTGCTTTAATTCTTAACAATCCTTGCTTATTATTTGTGCAAAATTTCTATATTACATTCTTTTTTTTTTCAACTTCTAAAACATACATACTTCTATTCTTTAAATATCATATGCCTGATATCGTGTATTTTTATTTTTAAATATAAATATATACATTATATGTTTTTGTGTTATATGTATATCTGTACATATATAATTATATAATGATGACAATATTAATAGTAAAACACCCATGTTTCTCACACCCAGTTTAGGACTTAGAACATTAATATTAGTTTTAGAATCTCCTGTGTGCTCCTCCATAACCATTTATTTGATGGAATATCCAATGTTGATTATTTGAGAGGAGGACAACTCTTTGATAAGTGTGTTATCTTGTCAGGAACCAAAAGTCCCATATTTAATTTCAGGGATTAATTTAAGCAGTGTATTTCCTCATTCAAAATTAAAATTCCTAATTAACTCTTGGCTACTTCAGATTCTAATTACCAAGGCTTCCCTCTAGGGTTGGAATGTTTGGCTGGTTGGAATAAAAAATTAAAAAGTGCAGGTAAATTCTCTCTTCTTTTTTTCTGATCTGCTTAAAATCTGTTTTTGTGACTAAGATTATCTCGAGTGCTTCAATTTCCCTTGTTGGCTCAAACAGTCACCCCAGTATCTTATTTTAATAAAACATTTTCCTTGTTTTGATTGCCAATAGTTGCAAGCTGTTGGCAAGGACTGAATTCAAGCAATTTAAGCAATAAACAGGTTTTATTTACCCCATATGGGAGGTTTAAAAATTATGTTTGAGGGGCGCCTGGGTGGCATAGCGGTTAAGCGTCTGCCTTCGGCTCAGGGCGTGATCCCAGCGTTGTGGGATCGAGCCCCACATCAGGCTCCTCTGCTATGAGCCTGCTTCTTCCTCTCCCTCTCCCCCTGCTTGTGTTCCCTCTCTCGCTGGCTGTCTCTATCTCTGTCAAATAAATAAATAAAATCTTTAAAAAAAAAATTATGTTTGAATAACTTAAGTGGACATGAAACACAATCCACAACAAATTTTGTCAATGCCCACTGTAATCATTTGCATTACCTGTCTTGTCCATAAACATCATAGAATTTATACTTTATGGTTTAAATAGCAAATCTTAGAATGTCAGTTCAGGATCCACAAAGGAAAGGGAAACAACCAAACTGCCCCTAGTCTTTATAGTCCTTTTTAAAACTTAACCACATATATCTTTCTCATTCTTATTAACAATTAGGTGGAATATGAATTAGTGAGTAAACAAAACATATATGATTCCTTTAAAATTCAGTTTCAGTGTTAAATTACACTCTCCTTTTCCACCCCTCTATATTTTGCGTCTAGTGTAGATTTAGTACCCCTAATATTGTTTCTAATTTTCCTTATCTTGGGTGTACATATTTTAATTTATAGAAACAGTATTATAAGATATATAAAGGTGTGTGTGTGTATACACACATATATGTATATAAATTTCTTATATATAGATTTTAAAAAAAGATTCATCTATGTTCTTCTAATCTATCATGCCCATCTAATCTATAGTTTCTATTTGGGGCATAGAACTCCCCATGTTGTACTAATACCTCTCTTACCTATCTTCCCACCTATCAATAGACACTGACAATATCTCCATCTCTTTGGCACCACAGATAACTCTTTAATAAACATTGTAATGATGCCCCTTTATTGAACTGTGTGAAAAGTTTGGTGGGATAGAGGGGAGCAGGTACACAATATAACTAGGGGCATAATTAGAGGGAAACAGGGTATCAGTCTAATTAATTAGATTGAGTAGTGCCAGACTGTTCTCGAGAATGACTTTATCATTCTACATTCCCATAGGTGAATCATTATTTTACATATTTCCACATCCCAGAACATTCGGTTAAGTTTTGAATAAATGCCTTGTCCTCCCATACCTGAATTTCTGAATGAAAGGTCTGTGTGTCCACAGGGGAAAATTAGACAAAAGGTAAAGTTATAATTACTGTAACGGGGCATACAGATTCTGTGGATGTACAGGGGCAGGAACAACTCAGCACTGGGGAGAAGATACCTTAGACCCTGGGAGGAATGATGGTAGAGGAAGCATTAATGATATTTTGTATTTTAACACTGCCAAAACCAAGAATTAGACACAATTACTTAAACTAAACTAGGGACCCGAAAGCTTACTAGTCTTCTGGAAGACCATGTTAGAGGCACCTTACAACAGTGCCCATTGTCTGATATGGGCCCCACTGGTTGGAGGAAGGTAATAAATGTCAACCCCATTTTCTTTCAAGAAGTACATATGCACTCCCAGAACTGGACACCTTAAGTGGAAACAAGGCATAAACTGGCTCATCTGAAAATACAGTGACTTTCACTTCGGGGTTGTTCATAAGCAATTTACAAGTAGATTATGTAGCTCTCAGGTGACAGATTTCTCTAAAATGAGGCTGTCATTTATGTGCACACTGCAGGCCATTTTCCCTGCAGTAAGAGTGATTCAATTAGTAAAGTGGGCACAAAATTTGCCCCTGATTTTAGCTGAAGTGATCAATGACACCATCTTGGTCATGGAAGGTATTCAGGTTAGCTTCAACTCCCTATAATAACAGGGTAGTGAGAGATTATAGTACTGCCCATACTTCCTCTTTGTGAGCCAAGATGGAGCTTGTACAATGATTAATATGTATTGCTCTAACTGGATTAATGCTTTAGGCCAAGTAGTAAGGCCAATACAGAAACTTAGAAAAATAATCATCCAACTCTCTAAGTTAGATCCTTACAGTTTATATGATTTGTTCAAGAAGTTGAGCCTGGGACTCAAGGTTGAAAACAATATTGGCTCATTATACTGGTTCTAGTTGTGCTGATAGTGGCCTTGATTATATACTATATGAAACAAATTAAATAGATTTGGTCCCAGTCCTCATCAGTCAGATTATCAGAGTGGTTGACAGATTGACATAAACATGGAAGTTTCGCCAGAGACTAAAACAGTGTAGAAATGAGAAGTGGATATTGTTGACAGACATTTTTCCAGGTGTCTCTTATTTCTGCCTATCTTGTGAGCAGAGACACTGATGGGTTTTGTTCAACAGCCTTTTCAAGGGTGTTTGTATAGCAAACAACTTTGAAAGATGGAAGATAGTATCTCCCATTGGAATAAAACACTGATTTGCTTGCTGTCCAGTATAACGAAGATAATGTCTTCCTTCAGGGCATGGTTGGGCAGATTCGCTTGAAGAACCTGATAATGAATTTAGGTTTCCTAAACTCAAGGTTACCAGTTGTAATGCAAACCCACTGTGTATCCAGCATCCGTTTGTGTCTTCTACTTCACTTTGGACATTGGGGGCCAAAGTACACTAATACAAACATGAAATTCATATTGCTTTCTGTGCTGTGAGTAATAAATCCTTGTCTCTGACCCAGGGTCTCAAGTTATCTTTCAACATCCATTAAGCCAATTTGTTAATTTACAAGTAGGGTAAAACCTTAGTCCCTTCACAGTTCCTGACATTACCATATGTTTAACATATGTCCATGAAGAAATACTGCTCTTATACCTACTCTTTTCTCCACTACTACAGAATTTAATTCATTTTTAAAAGTATAACCTGTGTTGCCAGATTCACAGACATGCATACCAAAGGATGCAACTTCTTCCATCAATGTGGCTTTATTCCATTGAAAAGATATATTCATGTGGCCCATTACAAAAAAAGAAAAAAAGGAAAATAAACCCTGATGTTTGTATGTTTTACAGTTATCTCTTCTACAATTATTCAAGTTGATTTATTTCAATCTACCCTATGACTTTTAACTTACCAGATATTTTAGAAATAAGTTACAAATGTTACTAAAGGAATCTTGTAGGAATGCTAGAAAAAAATGCAATGTGGACTAAGAACTAAAAATTTTTACATTCTACAGCATTGTCTCTAGATACCTAATATACTCAGCATCATTTCAGACTATATTTTTTTCTAATCAATACACAATCACACCTAAAAAAAGAAGCATCTCTTACCTCTGCTCATTTATACATGTTTACTCAATGAATATTAAATTAACACAACATAGATAATTTATAGCTGTGCAAACAAATACCTGTTCAAAGAATGTTGATGGGCCATTTTGGGGGAAAAATATTTTTTGTTATTTCTTATGCTCTTCCTTATATTATTTTAGGAACTGTCTGAAATTACGCTGAATAAGATTTGTCAAATCACTTTGTTTGGCTGATACTTTAACAGACTGAAAAGAAGCAAACTAGTTTTCTTAAATACAAACAATTTTGTAGTTTAAATTAAAAACCATTTTGGGGCGCCTGGGTTGCACAGCGGTTAAGCGTCTGCCTTCGGCTCAGGGCGTGATCCCGGGGTTATGGGATCGAGCCCCACATCAGGCTCTTCCGCTATGAGCCTGCTTCTTCCTCTCCCATTCCCCCTGCTTGTGTTCCCTCTCTCGCTGGCTGTCTCTATCTCTGTCAAATAAATAAAATCTTTAAAAAAAAAATAAAAATAAAAAATAAAAACCATTTTATAAATATAGTCAACTCATGAGCTTAATATAGAACATCAGTATATGCATTTGAAATAACTTTGAACTGTCCCAAAACATGATGATCTCAGGAAAATAAGGGTTAGTTTTTTCTATTACTCCAAGTTGATGATTAGCAAGCAATTATATGTAAGCATGAAAACTCTACATATATTTACTCTGAATCATCCATATTTATTTTTCTTCTCAATATAGTCAGACACAAGGTATAGACCAACCAAAACAGAAAAAATTGTTTTATGCTATAAATGTAGGAATTATTTAAGACCACCAATATACCTTCCTATCTACTAAAGAAATGCAATAATTGCTGATTTCTTCTAAGGTAATAATTAACCAGCTTCTAAGCTATTCAGTACAATTAAAATATATCTGAGAATATATGCTCATGTTTATTAGATACTATGATTTGGTAAATGATAAAATGCTATAATCCTTTCCAAAATAGAGACCATACATATATAATATTATTCTAAATGATTCACCACTCTTTCTTAAGACAAAAATATTTAATAAGGAAAAAGCAAGAGAGATCAACTCTGAAAGACAGTATAATGTACATAGCTTTAAGCCTCAAATAAAAGAATTTCAAGGAGTCCAAGATGGTGGAGGAGCAGGAGGCTTAAATTTCGTCTGGTCCCAGGAATGCAGCTAGATA